>NW_021940921.1:0-225578 GCF_004337985.1 Pyricularia pennisetigena
TTTTTTTTTTTTTTTTTTTTTTTTTTTTTTTTTTTTTTTTTTTTTTTTTTTTTTCGGTTTTATTCGCTAAGCAATCCACGTTTACCACCTTTTTTATACACCCTCGTTAAGCACTTTTCCTTTGTTTGTTAATTTTATTTTTATTTTTATTTTTACTTTTATTTTTTTTTACATTTATTTTTATTTTTATTCTACTTTTACATTTATTTTTTCTTTTATATTTTGTTTCTTACTTTTTCTTTCGTTTTGCTCTTGCTTTTACTCGGTATTTACCTGATTTTTCTTGCTTAGATGCTCGTTTATTTGTTTGCTTGTTTGGTTTTTATTTCTCGCTTGCTTTTGTACCTCATTTTATTTCTCCCACCTTTAGATAAAACAACATAGCAAATAGCTTAGAAGTTAAATAAACGCGAATTAAAACCCTAACCCGGACCCGGACCCGGACCCGGACCCGGACCCGTACCCGTACCCGTACCCGTACCCGTACCCGGACCCATACCCGTACCCGTACCCGTACCTGTATTTTACCTGTACCCGCATTTATATTTATATTTATATTTATATTCGTATATAAATTTATATTTATATTTGTATTTAAATACGGTTATTAATTTAAATTTAATTAATTTTTTATATTAAAATTTAATTATTATTTTATGGATATTAACTAACCTTTAAATAATATTATAATATATTATTATTATTGGAGGCTATATAACTTTATATAATTTTATTTTACATTATTATTTTGGAGGCTTTATAATTTTATCGAATTATATTTTACGTTATTATTTTGGAGGCTTTATGACTTTATATTATTATATTCTAAATTTTTTTTTCGGAGGCTATATAACCTTATATGCTTTTATTTAAAATTATTGTTTTTGGAGGCTATATAACCCTCTATTTTTATAATTCATACATTTATTTTTTAATATTATTAGCTTTACGTTTTTATTTTAACCTTTCGCTGTATTTGGAGGCTATATAAATACGTATTATTATTTAGTTAATATTACATTTCTGTGAGGCTAATAAACTATTATTCTTTTATTTTACTTAATATTTTTAAACTATTTTAATTAGTTATTCTCTTTTAATGCATTTAGTATTTTTAACTATTAATATTCTTTATTAGCCTTAATATACAAAATTATTAACACGATTAGAATTTTTATTAGTAATATTTAACGTTTTTATTTTTTATTCTAATTATAATATTCATTATCAATTAAATTACGTTTTATATTTTTAAATATGGATTTTTATTTATTATAATAAGCGTTAATGGTGTTTCATTATTCTATTAATAAGCTTTAGTTTATACACCGATAAAATCTCAGTTATATATTTAATATTTAATTTATATAACGCCCGATTAATTAATGGGCTTATTTTTTAATAAATAATACGCCTTGTATTTAATTAATAGTTTTTAATTATATTTAAGTTTATGGGGTTAATTCTCCTTCTATTATTATATAAATACTAGTATGTATTACAGATATACTATTTACTAACTTATAAATTAATATATATTTATTATTTTACACTGTTATATTTAAACCACTAATTTTAATTTTTGTTTCTATTGTTCGGACTTTAATAATATTTTTCATTTTATTATCGACACTTTGCTGTTCAGACATTTTCATTATATATACTGCTTGTTTATTTTCTAAATCAATATTATTAATTTTAATTTTATTTATTTATTTAATTTATATCCAATTTTCCACTATTATTAATTCTTATTTATCTTAATTAACTTTATTTTATTCAATCTAATTCACTATATAACTTTAACTCGCTATTTTAACGGTTATATTTACCTAATAATATTTTGATTATAATGCTTTATTAATCGTTTTTAATATTTAATTTGTTACATGTTGTGTACATTTATTTTTTTATATAATGGTTAGGTATGATTATCTTAATTAATTTTATTTGAATATTACGGCGTAGTTTATATATTATTATGTGGAACCTTTAAAAACTTATATTGTTATTTTTATAAATTTTACTCTTTATCCATATACCTTTTATTTAACCATATTGTTATTTTAATTTAAATGGCTTTATTATTGTATATTAATTTTGTTTCATTTTTATCTAAGTCCAATATATTATTAGCATATAATATTTAATAAACATATTATTACATTTATGTTTAAATAAAATAATTGAAAGTTAATACTACTTTTGATTATTATTTATTGACATTAAATATTTTATCGCTGATATTGTAGTATTTAACCTTCATATGAATATTAATTTTTAAAATATAATACTATTTTTAAATTTTGCTTTTTATACCATATATAACCTTTTATTTATATATATGTTTTGCTTAATTTTTTATTTATCTATTTAATTGCCTACCTTACCTGCTAATATACTATTTACCCACCATTTTATATCCTTAACCCTATTTATTTTATTTTATGCCATTTTGTACATTAACCTTAAAATATTTACTTTTAATATAATTAATATAGTTTATTTTACATTAATAACAAAAAATTGGGAGTTTTTTATTATTAAATGCAAAATAGTTTATAAAATATTTTTTTGTTGCTGTTTATATTTTATTTATAAATTTAGCGAAAAAATTCCACCCAATTTTCGTGTAAATATGTATCTTTCTGTATATTGCGTTAATTTAACACAAAATAATAATAATAACTGCAAATTTTACGTGATATATAGAAAAATCCATATTGCGCGTTACTTTTTTAACCTTATGTTAAAATCGTTCATATAATTAATTAAATTATTTAATTTTTTAACTACTGTTAATATTTGAATAAAATTATTTCCTCCATTTATATACCATTTAATATACTTAATATTTACAGTTATAAAATATTATTAAATTCAAAATCACTAATATTAGGTTTTAATTTTAATTATATAAAATCTAAATGGTAATTATATTATTATATGGTTTTTTAACGCCGAATGCACCGTTTTCAAATTAACCGTTATTTGCCATTTAAATTTATTATACTAAAAACATATATTATATTGGAATTATTCTAATTATGCGCCTGGATTTTGGTGGTATTTTTTGGGTTTACGCGTTTTACATTCTTTAATATAGCAAATATTTATGTAATTAATTACAATTAATACCAAAAATAAATTATATGTTTCTTTTATTTATATCAAACATTCATCGAATTGAATAGTATTTATATATTTTTGCTGCTAAATTATTTAATTTGCGGCGGTATTTACAATAATGCGGCCCATTTGATATAAAAATTTTTATTAGCTTTTTTACAATTATTCGAATTATAATTTATATTCGCATTATATTCACAATACATATGTAAATATAGTAATATAGTTTTTTATAAAATAATATATTTAAACCTAAAGTGTAAAATCACTTATATAATACTTATCTTTGTATAATATTATATTAAATTTACATAGTTATTATAAATAAAATCTTTTACATATTTACAATAAATAAATTTCATATACTATTTATTTTATTAATTTCATTCTAATATATTATTCAATAAATAATATAATAATTTGCCTAATATAGTTCGAAACGTACCCGTTCTTCAAATAACCTTAATATTAAAATTAAATATATACACCTTATTTAATTTGCTTTTTTTTAAATACTTAAATAAATAACACAAAAATATATAAAAATATTGCAGATTTGTTATTTGTTTTACGAATATATATTAATGTAAAGTGTTTTAAGGATAGGTTTGCGTTTGGTTGATTCGGATATATTATTTATATTTAAAAGTTTTAAGTTTATTATGGTTAAATTTAAAATAAATATAAAAACCTTTTTTTTTTACAAACCTTATATATAATTATTTGTGTTTTAACACTGCGTTTATTAAATTACCTTTTTAATAATATATATTTAAATATGCATATATATATATATTTAAATAAAATTCTTATGTAATTTATATTTAAATTGTGGATTTTTTAATATTAAAATTAAAATTAAAAATTAATATTTTAATTTATTCGTGGCGGTATTTTACATATTATTAATATTAACGTAATACGAATACGGTTAAATATCCGCTTTATTTAGGTTAGAAAAATTTATATTATATTTATTTATTATGTTAGCGGTCTTTATTTTTACATAATTTCCGAACCATTGGACGAAACGGACCTAGCGGTTTCCGAATAAAATTAAATATTAATTTTATTCGTATCGGTAAAATATATACCGGGGGTATTTACTGTGCTAACTATTTTTATTTAGGTTTATATTCCAATTAATTGCAATAAATAAACCTGGTAATATCCTAATACGGTTAAATGTCCGCTTTATTCGGGTTAATAGCATATAACCCCGCGGTATTTATTAAATTGGCGGCCATTATTTAATTTTAAATTCCAAATAATTGCGCAAAATGGATATGGCGATATCCGAGCACGGTTAAATATCGGGTTTATTCGCGTTAGTAAAATATTAACGTGCGGTATTATATGGGTTAACAGGTTTTGTACAGGTGTAAATTGCAATTAATTCCACGGAATAAATACGGCGACGTTTAAACACGGTTAAATATCCGGTTTATTCGCGTTAGTAAAATATAAACCGGCGGTATTGTGTGGGTTAACGGGTTTTGTATAGGTGTAAATTGGAACCAATTCCAGGGAATAAACCCGGCGATATTTAAATACGGACGGATATCCGATTTATTGGCGGTGGTAAAACGTAAACCGGCGGTGTTTGCTGGGCTGGCGGGTTTTGTTCAGGTGTAAATTCCAACCAATTCCACGAAATAAACCCGGCGATATTTAAATATAAAAAAATATCCGTTTTATTGGCGGTGGTAAAATTTAAACCGGCGGTATTTGTTAAACTGGCGGGTTTTGTCCAGGTATAAATTCCAACCAATTCCACGGAATAAACCCGGCGATATCCAAATATAAAAGGATATCCGCTTTATTGGTAATGGTAAAATTTAAACCGGCGGTATTTGTTAGGTTGGCGGGTTTTATCCAGGTGTAAATTCCAACCAATTTTACGGAATAAACCCGGCGATATCCAAATACGGATGGATATCCGTTTTATTAACGGTGGTAAAATTTAAACCGGCGGTATTTGTTGGTTTGGCGGGTTTTGTCCAGGTGTAAATTCCAACCAACTCCACGGAATGGACCCGGCGATATCCAAACACGGATAAATATCCGTTTTATTCGCGTTAGTAAAAAGTAAAATTTAAATGTTTATTGGTTTACCGGCTTTTATCCAGATATAAATTCCAACCAATTTTACGTAATAAATATAACGATATGCGAATACGGTTAAATATCCGTTTTATCCGCGTTAGTAAAATATAACCCGGCGGTATTTATTGCGTTGGCGGCCTTTATCCGGCTTAAAATTCCAAACAATTATACGGAATAAATTTGGCGGTTACCGAACGCGGTTGGACGTCCGTTTAATTTATATTAGTTAAATATATACCGATTACGCCTATTATATTGGCGGGTTTTATCCAGTTGCAAATTCCAACCAATTGTAAAAAATGGATATAGCGATATGCGAATACGGTTAAATATCCGTTTAATCCGTTTTAATAAAATGTAAACCGGTGGTATTTATTAGGTTAACGGCCTTTATCCAGCTTTAATTTCTAAATAATTGGACGGAATAAACCTGGCGATTACCGAACACGGTTGGATATCCGCTTTATTCGTATTAGTGAAAGGTATACCGGCGGTGCCTATTAGGTTAGTGGTTTTTATCCAGCTCCGAATTCCAACAAATTGCACGGAATGGATATGGCGACCGCCGAAAGTGGATATAAATTCGTTTTGTTTCAGTTTTTGGAATATATATTAGCGGTGGTTCGTGGGTTGGCGGGCTTTATTTAGTTCCGGATTCCGAATAAGTGCAGGAAACCGATATAAAAGTTATCGATCGGGGCGGTGCATTTTTTTTATTAATATATATGGAATAATTCCCGGCGGTGGTTGGTAGGCAACGGTTTTTATCCAATTCCAACTTCCAAACGGATACAGTAAATAAATACGGCGAATACCGAACGCGTTTATACGGTCGTTTTGGTATAGTATTTGGAATGTTAACGGGAATTGCCTTATATGCTGTCGCCTTTTGTTAAATTCCAAATTCGGGTAAAGTTTATTGGTTAAATTGTTCGATTGTTAATTATTATGGCGCGTTCGCTTTATTTACTATTTGGACGTAAAAAACGGCGTCGTTTCGTGGATTGTCGCGTTTTATTTATATTTAAATTTCGTTAATTGGGATAAATAATTTACGCCTTTTATCGGTCGCAATTATGTCCTCGCTTTGTTTATTATTTAAATATCCCGGTTAAATTTCGTAATTATTCGCGCTTTGTTCCATTCAGCTGTTCGAATAATGTTTTACAGTGTACATAAAACCGTTTATCGCCGTATTAATCGTTATATGTTATTTTTCACTTTTTTTTTTTTATGTGTGTTTAATATAAATTACGAAATAATAACGCTTTCGCAGGTTTATATAAACTTTTTTTTATTTTATTTACAATATTTTCGAAATATCGATTTATTATATTAATTTATACATTTCGAGTTTCCGGGTTTTGCGATATCCGTTCCCCTGTTTTTAACATACCACCCAAACGTTCCGTTATTTTTTCGGCTAAAATTCCAGCGGCGACCGTTGCCCGAATACTATATTTCCCAACCAAACGTTAATTGGCGTTATTTAAAACCCGCGTACCCGAACCCATTAACGATAACGAATATACGTTTTAATTCGAATTCCACCCGTCCATCCCGCTGTGCGTGCGTTGCGCGACCAAAGGCGTTATATGTATTTACCCCCCCGGTACGGGACGTGCATACCACGGATATATCGCCGCAAAAACGGGGTGTAAAAATGTAAATTTATACATTTGTGCAATTTTGTAATCGTTATATATTTAATATATATTTAATTTCGTTTAATTTCCGTGGAATTTACCACGGACGTGTTAAACGTATAAGACGCCCTGTTCGCCCGCGCCTCGTGCCCGGTTTTTATTTTTACCGTCCGTGTAAAAGTTTTAGACGACGCCGTTATATTGGCCGCGGCGATTACCGCCGAAAGTACGACCGTGGCCGCATTAACCCCGAATAAACGAATACGGATAGGGTCGATTATTTACCGCCCCGCACCCAGTTTTATATTAATGGTTAACCGTATTATCCCAAAAACCCCCGGGGTAACCGCTATTATTCCCCACCCGTTGGCCCAAATATTAGGACGTATCGTTACCGTTATGGAACGCGGTAATTTATTGCGGGATGCGTTATTATTGGTAAATATTTCGCCCGACGTTTAATTTAAATCCAGGTTTCGTATATTAATTTTTACAGGCCACCGTTATTGGTACCGACGCAGTCGATTGGAATACGGAGGCGTTCGATTTTGTATTTAACGCGGTTGCGTTGTACCGCCGGACGTTCGACGGGAAAAGGTTTGGTACGGTCCCAAACCGCAATTAATATGTTTTTTAATTTTTTAAATATTTAACCTTCCAATTATTAACGGAAACGAGCGGGGGTTTCCCTATATGTCGGTTAAATTTAGTTATAAATATATTATATAAATTGGGATTATTATGTTAATTTTATCGTCCGTTATACCGCCACCGGGGTAGGTGTTTTATATTATTTTTTTATTTTATTTTTGTTGTCGATTCCAATTTATTCGTCCAATTGCATACGAATTCGAATATTAATATTCGAATTAATATATTGTATTTTTATTTGTAAATGTAGTTATAATAATCAAATTAAAACTATATATTAGGATTAACTAATTTATGGTTTTTATTGTCAAACCCTATACGCCGTGGACGTTAATTTTATGCGATATTTGCAAAATTAAGTGTCGAATAACCCCGCACCCCCACAGTTTTTGTACCATCCGATTATTTTTCGTAGTGCTAACGTATACCGGGAAAATCGAACCCGTATTTACTGGTTTTAATAAGGTCCGCCAGCGGCGTTCGCAAACTCCTTTGCGACGTTAATCGAATCGTTTTAATTTATTGGTTTTCCCGGTTAATCCAACCTAATTTCCGGATATTATTCGCGGAAATCGGTAATATTTTTTTGGAGCCGGCGGTTATTAAATATAAAACGGCGACGGGATGCGGTTGCGCTGTTAATAGCGAATTGGAATTGTTTAATATCGTTTATAATAATGCTGTATTTTAAATCGTTATTGTCGATTATATGGCGCAAACGCCTAATTTTGGCCGAAAAATCGCCCTTTTGCCGTACGGCGTTACGAGTTTTTTTATCGGCGTTTTCGGCGGCCTAGCGCAAATTTATATCCTCGGTTTCGGTATTATGTTCGAATTAATACGTATCGCCGATTCGTTCCCACACGGCCGCGTCGGTAATTTTCAGTTCTGCAAACTATTTGGTGGCTTTATCCATTTTTTTGCGCAAGGTTGCCGCGCTATGCTCCAAATTATACTATCTTTTTTCGATAATTACGACGTTACCCCGGCGGATATAGGAAATGCTGGTGCCGTTTCGCAATTGTATGGTTTTTAATGGATTTAAATAACAAATTAGGATTATTAAATATAAATTTGGTTTCGATTTAACAACGGTATAGTGATTGGCGACGATTTTATATTTCGGGTTTTATTGCCCGTTTTTGTAAGGATTATTCCAATGGTTTCGTTAGTCGATATACTGCATATTAATTAATAATTAAAATCGAAATATATTGTGAATCGAGCTAATATTATAAAATCGGCGATCGTAAAGTTCGTGTCGTATCCAGATAATCGTGCGTGTTAATAATGGTGCAATATAGTTTTAAAATTTGGGTTAATATTATAAAGTCGGCGATCGCCGAATTTGGGGTGCGAATTGGCACTAGGCGTAAAAAATTGTCGGTTGGATTGGTTTAAAATTAAAAGGAAATGGGAGGATGGTGGATATTTATAATATTAAATTATTAATAAATAATATTTTTGCCAAATGTTTATCGATAAAGTCCGAAATAATACGGCGACGCATATAATTCGATAATATGTTCGGGTCGCGGATTTCGTAATATTATCGACGCGGATATGGCGGTGGTTAATAAATATACGGGCGTGGTGGGTGGATCCGGTAATACCCGGTTTGTAATCGAAGGTTTGGAAATGGCGCCGGGAGGTAAGTGTACGGCGTGGTGGATGGACCTGGCGATACGCGGTTTGTATATATATGTTTGGAAATAGCGTTAACAAGTGAGGGTAGGGCGTGGTGGATGGATTTGGCGATACCCGGTTTATAGATTGGGGAGTGGAAATAGCGTTTTGGGAAATTTTCGATATATAGTACCAGCACGCAATCGAATTTATATGCGATTTATCGATTATATTAATACGTCCCGTACGGTTAATTAAAACGTAAGTTTCGAATGCATTTTTATGGTTTTTTTGGTGGAAATTAAAAAATTGAGCGTATACGAATTAATAGTTGTTTTTGCGGGTAAAAATTGCTTTTCCTGCCTTTTTAATTCGGTTTGGAAATAAATATATGGTAGCACGAAAATATTTGGGGATAGTAAATTGGATACGCGAAATATAACGTTTATTTTTTAATACCGAATTCGCCGATGATTTTGGGTTTGTTATGCTTGTATTTTGGTAAATATAGCCATTTCCTTGGTTCGTTTGGTGTTTGGGTAAATGTAAATTGCTGTTTAATGGCCAGTGTATATTGTATAAATTTGCAAATATTAATAATTATGGTTATTCGGTTGGAAAATGGAGCGCGGTAGCCTGGGGATTATATGTATATATTAATAACCGATAAACCGTTTTGTTATGGATCGTTTTTCGCGATATATTTACTGGTTTATTTATATTAAAGTAAAATAGGCGAAATATATTTGTTAGTTTGTGTTAATGTCGACGAAAAGTTGGTTACGAGGTAAAATAGATAAAAAATTGTGCGAAAAGCTGGTATTTAACCGATTGGGTTGGTCTTATTGGAGTAAAATGGGCGAACCGAAGTTGTTAATTTGTGTTAGTGTCGACGAAAGGTTGGTTATAAAATAGGAGGAAGAAATACCTTTATAAAGAAATAAAATTACAACCGATTAATTTGGCCCGTTTTGGAATAAGGTGGGCGGGGTTATAGCGGTTAATTTATGTTAAAATCGGCGAAGGGGTTAGTTATAAGGTATAAAAATGAAACCGGCCCATTAAAAATCGTGTAAATAGTATAAATAAAACCGATAATATTTTATTAGAAAATAAATGGGGGCGAATAAAATAGGTGTGTAACGTTTCGTTATTTGGCCTTTATATAAGTGCGATAAAATATTAATATTAAATTATTTAAATGTCCTAATTTCCAATCGACGTATAATTCCTTCGTTGCACCGTTTTTTAACCCCATTTCCCCTAATTTAAATTAACGTCGACCGCCGTATCGTTCCTTTCCGGCCGACAGGATCGAATTGCCACCCGTTGCGTAATACGCGGGCGTAATAAATCGTTCGGTCGTATCCAAGGCGGTGTGGCGGTTAAATCGAATGCTCGAACGGGGTAATTTCGTTGGTAATTTCCGGGTGGTTTTTATATATGTGGATGGGCGACCCGTAGTTATTTTATTAAAAAAGCGGCGAAAGTAAATGGTTCGCATTTACGGCGCGTTATATAAATCGAAATTCGTGTTTAAGTTTAATATTTTTCGAAACGATTTTGGTACGAGTTTTTATAGCCCGATCCCTGCGGGTTTCGAATTCGAAAAATTCCCCTATTAGTTTCCGTTTTTCGGTTTCGTTTTGCGTTATAATATCGGTATACGATTTTTCGAGGATTTCCATGGTTGCCATTTGGGCCGATACGATTTTGAATTTATTGTTTGCTTTACGGATAAAACCACGATATATAAGCTGGTACGCGATTAAAGTTTCGGCCGCATTTTTAAACGATTTAATCCGCCCTTTTTTGTTAGTAATACCTACGCGGGTGTCGTAAATGTCGCGCCTAAATTGGTCGAATTATTTAGTTTTTTCGGCGAGGTAATGGATAAATTTGGCCCAATCGTTAGCGTATATAGACGCGGAAATGGAATTTAACCTTTTAAAATAAACGATTTCGCCGTCGTTTATAAGTATTTGGTCGATTCGCGGGTAAACGCTGGGTTAAAAACGGTTAAATGGGTAACGGTTATCCCAATTGGAGGAATTGGCGGGACGTTCGATACCGGCGTTTTTTGCGGGGAAATCGATGGTTTTACCTATCGTTATTTATATAAATGTCCAAATGGTTATGGTAATTTAGTAAACAATTATTAATTTTATAAAGTCGGCGATCGCCGTTTTTTTATAAAATATATTAATTTTAATCGAAGGAATAATTCGGACTGGTAGTGCAGATGTTATATTGGTGAAAAAAGGTGGAAAAGGACAAAATGTCGGCGAGGAGCATATTATATATATAATGTTTGGACGGTTGTAATTATATAATAGTTTTATCGATAAAAATAAATAAAATTTCGACGTCCTGTAATTGTTTATATATATAATTATATTATACGTTTATCGTTTATAAAGTTTTTCGTTTTTAGTTATATTAATCGTTGGCCGTACCGGTTATTGCGTGGCCCTGGGCGTTTATCGGATATTTCCCACGGCCGAAGCGATTATAAAATTATCCCGAGGATACGCAATTGGCCGGTTAAACGCTGGTACGGTATATAATATTTACGTTGGTATATATATTGGGCGACGCGGGATTTTATTTTAAAATTACGTTTATTGTATATGCGATGGTGGTTATATACGCCTCCACTATACCGCAAAACCAACCGAACCACGTTTCCATTATCCCTCCAATTAAAATAATCCCATTTATATATTTTAACCAGGCCAGGTAAGCCTTAAAGCCGGGTATACGCGGGTAATGCACGTCGCGCCTATGTGGGCTGGGGTTATCGGTAAAGGTTGGGACGGGTGCGATGGTGTCGTTTCGTTAAATAAAATTAGTTTCGTTTTTTTCGCGTTTTATACGTTTGGTAATCGGGCGTTTTTTATACCGTTGGTTAGGGTTTTCGCCATCGTAACCCCAATAGTTGTTGCATCCGGGCCATTTGTTATTACCGGAATCGTCGTTATCCACGCGGTAACCTAAAAATTGCTGCTCCGGTACGCCGTTGTCGTTAAGCAGTTTTTGGTGCGGTTCGGTGCGTTTATTTAATTGGATTTGGAGCGATTTTATTCGCGATAGGGTTTGTTCGAATTCGACGTCGGTTTGTTACGCGTTCGTTTTTAGGATGTCGATTTGGCGTTTTAATCCTTTATATTTAGCGTCGAAAATATTGTATTTGGTTTTTATTTTGCGGACCGTAACCTGGTGACGGATGTCGTAACCGTCGGTAAGGTTTTTTTGGGCCTCCGCGGCGGTAAATTTGGCTTGGAGTCGATAATTTGTATTTTTAAAATGGGTTACTTCGGCGGTGGCGTCGAGGAACTGTTTTTTTAAATTATTTAGCTGGTTTTAAATAAGGTCCAACGAGTCGACGTATATGGTTAATTTATCGTTTTTAATAAAATATTCGAACGAAGTTTTATCGTCGATGGCGAAAATGGCAGTAACGCCTTTTTTATCGTTAGTTTTTACGACGTCGTCCTGGCCGTGTATATCGATGGGTAAATCGCTACGCCCGTAAATGGTAAAATTTATATTGTGTTTTGGGGCGACGCGATCGGTGCGGTTTGCCGTAAATGCGGTAAATATGCTGTCCGTTGGTTATTATAGGTGTCGTTGGGATAAATATATTTTTTGGTTATTTTGTTAATTTTACGAAAACCCGGATCGCCGATGAATTTTGTTATTTTTAGCATTTATTTGGATTAATTTGTTATAAAAATGGTGTCGGGTGGTTTGGTTTAGGATAAAGAACGGGTTGGAGGATTCGCAAATTATATATCCTATTGGTTATGGGTTTATCGATAAAATGCTATAAAATATAATAATGAAAATATATGCTATAAATCGGGGTTATGCTGTTCGATAATGTAATTTGTGTTTCCGCCCGTTTGGTATAATATGCGAATAACGATCCGGATTTGTATATTATACGTAGGCCGATACACTATGGGGCCGCGTTACCCCGTTCGATGTTCGCTAGCGTCGGTTTTTCACATTTTAGCCGGCGCGGGAAATGGTTTATGTGGATAAGTTTTTATTCGACTTATTATCCCTAAACGGGTTTCCTGGTATATATAATATTCGTATATATATATATCGCCAATATAATAGGGTTTTATTCGTTTGTTTTACGACGTTTATTCGTCGTCCTTTTCCTCGTGCTCCTTATCTTCCTCCTCGTCGTTTTTAACCTCCTATTCCTCCTTTTTTTCCTTATTTTCCTTTTTTTTATTTTCCTTTTTATACTCCTCCTCCCCTTTATTTTCTTCCTCGTCCTCCTCCCCATTTTATCCTTTATTTTCCTCCTCCTCGTTTTACTGCTTTTTTTTATTTTATTATTCCTCTTTATTTTGTTATTCCTTTTCGTTAAATTGTTCGTTTAATGCGGTAATAAATTTTTTGCTAAATGTTCCTTTGTTTATATTAAGGAGGGTTTTACCGCCCGTGGCGGGTGTAATGGGGTTTAGGAGTGTTTTACCCGACGTAATGGGGCGTATAATTGGGGTTAACGGAGTTACCACCTCGGCCGCGGTAGCGGTTATTACCGT
Source organism: Pyricularia pennisetigena (assembly GCF_004337985.1). Taxonomy (NCBI): domain Eukaryota; kingdom Fungi; phylum Ascomycota; class Sordariomycetes; order Magnaporthales; family Pyriculariaceae; genus Pyricularia; species Pyricularia pennisetigena. Next base: position 13,724 of record NW_021940921.1, read on the forward strand.
TTTTTTGGTTTTTTTATTACGACGACGGGTTACGGCCGTTTTTTGGCCGCGCGTTAAAACTGGGGTGGTTAGGATAACAATTATCGCGTCGGCGACCTGGGGAAACGACCTATTCGAAACGGCCTGGGTTATTGCCGCTTTTTTGGCCTTTTTATTGCGACGGCGGGTGGCGGCCGATTTTTATACGCGGGTAAACGTCGGGGTAATTGCGGGGGTAACGGGCTATTTGGCGGGCGAATTAATCGTAATACGCTGGCGTTTAAACCGGGGGGTTTGCTCGTTGTTTGGTTCGTCCTGCTCCGGGGTTTTGCGTTTAAGGGTTGCGGCCGTTTCGTCGTTTAGGGGTGGCGCGTTAAATATTTCGACGTCGGGGGCGAATATATTTTGGTTATTTTGGTATTAAAGGTGTTCGTTTAATTCGTGGATGTCGTCGTTTCCGAAAAATGTTTTATTAAAATCGGTAATATTATCGCGAATAAGGAAAAATTATAACGTTGGAATAAGGGTGGATTCGACCGGTCGTTCGTGCTATTTATTGGGGCCGGGGTCGCCCGCGACCTCGGGTTCGTCGTTATAATGGGGTGGCGCGTTGGATTGGGACGAAGCGTCCTGCGAATCGGGGACGATTATTATCGCGTCGTAATTACGTACGGTAGCGCGCGCCGTATTAGCCGTCGGCCGGGTAAGGTTATTAATAATGGCGCGGCGGTTGGGTATAAATTGCGGGGCGGGGGTGGTTAACAGGTTAACGTCGCCGTCGCGTGGGGCGGGGGGGAAATTTACGGTAATGGGTATAACGTCCCTGGGGCGGTTAGGGAATTCGGTTTTTCGGGGTAAAGGGCGGGTGCGTAATAGGGGGTCGTTATAATATTCGTATTTGTGGGCCTGCGAAACTATATCGGTTAATTGGTTTATAGTAAAATTGGTTATTTCGGGTGGGACCGGCGTTTCGCGGCGGGCGGGGCGCGGTTTAGGGGTGGGAAAATCCGTTGCGTTAAATAAAATCCTAAAATGGTTTATCGCTTTTATTTGCGGCGTTTTATCGTATATTTCGATACGGTCCATATAACCGAGGATGGCGCGGTTAATGGGGATAGGGGTTTGGCGTTCGTTGAAACGGGGGTTAATTTTGGTCCTATCGAGGTGTTCCACGTAATATTTATTTATTTGGGCGGGGTAAAAAGCGTCGACGATGCGGGTTAATTCTAGCCGTTGGTCGGCGTCGACGGGGTTTAGGCTTTTGTTAAAACGGGCGGTTATTTCGACGAATATTATAGCTTTGGTTAGCGTGTTAATATTACCGAAATAATCGTTACCGACGAACCTCCTCCGTTTAATTAAGTAAGCGAGTAATAATACGCGCGGGCGTATATTCCAATAGTTTATAAATTCGACGAATTTGTCGCCGTCTTTAATGCCGCGGCGTGCGTGGCGGTAATTGTGCACCAGCGACGCGACGTCGGTGCAAAACCTCCCGACCCTACGCCGTTTTTTGTCCGTATACTGCTCGACGTAAACGGGGGGGAATAATATTTACGAATAATGGTTAAAAAATATACCGAAAATGACGCGAATATATTCGTAATTTAGGGTCCCGTTGGTCGCGGCGGATTGCATAATTTCGTCGTTAAGTGTTTGCATTTCGGGTAAACGACCCTTTCCCTGCCATTGGGCGTACTATTTTTTAAGCCGTCGTTTTTTTATATATTGCGTATATGCGTCGTCCAATTGTATAACCTTTTAATGGACCGTTTTCGTTTATCCCGTGCGATGGAACCTGCCTGCAAATTGCAGCGTATTAAAATAGTTTTAACCCTTTTGGAATTATATATTATAATTGCATTGCAGGTGGAGGTTAATACCGTTCGACGCGACCGTTATAAAGGTAAGGAATACGTCGATTTCGGTGCTTTTTTTATTAAATATTTCTCCCGCGCGGACGCGGTCGCCGCTGTAAATAAACGATAAAACGTTGTAAACGCGTATACCGCATTCGAGTAGGATAAAGTTTATAAACCTGTATATTTCGTTAATATATATGTCGCAGCACGTATATCGCGAATTCGTTAATCGCCGATTATATGCCTACGGTCGCGGTGGTGGTAAAGTTAAAAAAGGGGCGGGTGTATTTACATTTGGGCGTAGGGGTTGTCGACCATTAATAAAACGCGTTCCTGTAATATGGAAAAATAAACGATTCGGCGTACGGCGTAGGTTATAATAAGCGATTTACTTACGGCCTATAACGCCATTTGCGCGCGGTCCGTATAAAGGGTTAAATAAATATTTTCCGCCATTTTAAATAAGTAATTGAATCCGCCGTCGGCGGGGTTTAACGTCGTTATATTTTTAACGTGGTTTTGTCCGAATTTGGGATTTAAGTAACCCTGGTTCCGTAATATTTGGCGTTTAAATATCGCTATTTCGCCGGGGTTTAACGACGCGCGGGTGGATACGGATCCGGCGTCCAGCCGGTCGATTCCTAATATAATTATTAGGGGATCGCGCGTACCGCATTCGGGGTCGAATATAATATAAAATGTGCGGGCGTCGAATATTACCGATATAACGATACGGTGGGTTCCCATATCCAGTCCGTTTTCGTCCATTATACGTCCGAAACCGAATAGTTTTTTGGTTTTTTTTACGCGGGTGGGGTTATTTTATTCCGCGGTAGGGTCCTATCCATCGCCTGTGTCCGCCTGGGCGGGGGGGTTGCTGTTTTGGGGGTCGGCGCGGGGGGCGCCGTTTTTTTTGGGATTTTTGGATACGTTTATAATGCGGCGGTGGTAGCGGTTAAAAAAAAAGTCCGATACGACGACGAACCTGCGGTAGTTTTTGGAATGGGGGCGGTATTTAACGGTAACGGTTATAATGCAAAAGGGGGGGATTTCCGCGCCGGGGTATACGACGTTGCCGCTGTTGAATTTAAGGGGGGTTTAAAAATGGCGGCGGTTAATAAAAAGTTTGCAAATTTCGGAATATACGAAATTGGCTTCCCTTTCCCTATTGCTAATTATTTTAACCACGATTCCGGGTGCGAATATATAAAACGGCCAATCGCCGTTTCGGGTTTCGTAATAACGTTTAATTTCGAACAGTTTAGGATCGTTAAGGTTTATTTTGGGGTTTTATATCCTGCCCAGGAGCATGGGGTCGTCGTTTTTATTTCCCGATGCGTTTATCGATTGCGCGGGGGCGGGCGGGGCGACGTAAAAAAGGTCGTACGTATCGTTAAATATTAGCGACGGTTCGCTATCGAAAGTATTAGCGAAAGGGATACCGCTATAATACACCAGCAGGTCCGCCAATCCCCGTATATTTTTGCGCGAATTAAACGCGGGTATCGCCAATATTAATATTATACCGGACGTTTATATGCGGGGGAGTTTGTTCGCGAAGATTTAAAACGTGGTATATTTGTTGCGGAAAACCTGTATTTCGTCGAACACGAATATACCGAATTGTATACCTACGCCCGGGTCTATTAAATTATTGTTAAGGAAATATTTGGAGCGGGTCGAAACCGGATATTTGCCCTGGGAATTTTTGGGTTTAATGGGTGCGTTTTTGTTTTATTTAAGCGGTTTTTAATTGTTTGTTTCCGCATTTTCGCCTTCCTCGTTAAAGTCGGTCGTTTGGTTTATTTCCTGTGCGGTTTTGGCGGTCCGCCGTATAGGGCCGCCTTTGTCGTCGTCGGTATTGTTAGCGTTATCGTTTAATTCGTCGTTGGAATTATTATTTAAATTGTCGGCGGCGTGGTTTGTTGCTTTTTTGCGAAAGTCGATATATGCGGTTACGTCGGCGGGTTCGTTTTTTTCGTCCAGGCGCCGGACGCGTTTTCGTTTTTACTGTATTGCCATATTTTTATACGATTTATTGTAAACGCCAAACGTGGCGCGGGTTAAAATAACTTTATTTTTTCGGCGCAAATTGCGCGATTTGCGCGTATTTAGCGATACCACGGAACCGTCCTCGTATTTATATTGCACGGTGTAATTAAATAGCCGCTGCTAATAGGTCGAATATATGGTGAATAATATTTGTCGGGCCGTCGAAGGGAATCGCCTTTTTACCATTATACGTTTGGCCTATTATTTAATACCCGTTTTGGTTAGGATCGCTATTTTTATGGCCGGATTATGCGTTTAATTGGGAATATTATAATATACGACGGGTTTTAGCAAACCGGGGAAGAATTTGTGGGCCGTTTCGAATGCGTTTGTAATAAGGTAATTCGGCACCACGATTATATTGGGGTAAAAGGTTATAAATTCGTCCGTTTTATGCATTTTTTCCAGTTTATTGGCCATGGCCGCGATTGTCGCCTGGTATTCGACGGTTTTGCCGAATCCGCAGCCGAATGTATTAATACCGCCGCGAATCGGGGAGGTTATTATATCCAATATAATCGAAACGTTTGTACCGTTTACCACGTTAATATAATTATTTTTTGGGGTTAAACGCACGTTACGAGGTCCCAAATCGCCGATTTATACAGGGCCGGCGTCGCCGATTTCGCAATGTATTTCGGTTGGATGGGAAAAAAGGGTAATGGGGTAGTGTTTATTATAAATTTGGTGTGGTTTAAACCGCACCGATTTGGTTATTTTGGTGCCGTCGTTTGCCATTTCGCCGGTTTCGACAAATATATTTTGTTAGTTAAAATTGAAATTTTCGTCGGCGGGGTTAAATCCGAATTACCGTATCGCGTCGGTGGGATCCGTATTCCGAGGGGGGGTGGCGTAAATAAAATAATTGTTGGCGAACGAGGTTTTGTTAAATTTGGTAACCTGGTCGACGGCGTCGGCTTTTGTAAGGGTGTCGTCGGCCGTTATGCTGTTTTTTACCAATTTTTGTATAAAATCGCTTTGCGCGTTAATAAAATTGTCGAGCTCGTTTTTTAGTACGGTAATTAAAAACGCGCGGGTTTTTGCGTTACCGAATTCCGCTGGTTTGGGATCCGGGAATTGGTTTTAAATATTATCGATAAATAGCGCGAACGTATCGGCGTCCATTTGCTTTTTAAATTTTATTTCGTTTTTGGATTTTTTTACAGCCCTGCTACCGGTTATTGTATTGGGGGCGACGTCGACCAGGTAAATTTGTCGTTTTAAAAACCGTTCGTGCATATTTGCGTTATCGCCGGGGTCCTCGCCGGTAACGAGTCGAAATTTGTTTAAAATATCCGTTAGGTTTTTTGGATCCATGGTCCGGTGCGCGGTTATTTTTTCGAATTTGCGGTTAAACGATAAAAACCGGCGCGCGTCGTCGTTATCCAATTGGGTTTCTTTGGCGACGCGGCCGAGGGTAATTTCGGTGGTTTCGAATATATAAACGAGGTTTTCGCGGGGGGGGATATTACCGATAATTAATTTAAACCTGCCGGTTAAGAAATTAACGACGATGTAAATCGTTATAATTTATTAATAAAAGGTAAAACCGAAGATCGGGTCGCCAATGCTCGTGTTATTAAATTCGCTTTCGTCGCCCTGTTTGTGGAAAAAAAATGGGTAATCCGCTGGGTTGTTTTTGCGGATGGTGTAATTTTTGCGCATATTGTTAAATATATAGCAGGCGTATAAAATAATTGTGCCTTTTATCCAAATTTTGTTATTATAACCCTGCACCGTTACCATATTAAACGTTGCAATATACGGTTCGGCGGGTAAAAGTTGGCCCCTACCAATGCGGTTAAAGGCCGTTACGAATCCGGGCTGTGCTTTGTGGGCGAGGTTTTCGATTATGCGGGGTATTATTTTATATTTTAAAGTTTTGACTTTTTTATAGTGGAATTTAACTTTTTTTAATGTTATAAAATTATACAGTAAACGGGTATTTAGTGCGTAGATTATTGTTAATTATTAATTGTACGCCACGAAGTCGCTAATCGCCGATTTTTGGTATTACCGCGACGATATAGGGAACGCGTGGTATTTACCTTTAAACGTATAAAAGGACGTAATAATGGTAGGCGTTTTCCATTTTATAAGAAATTTAAGGAATCCGTTCGGTTTTACTACGTCGCGCCTAAATTCGAATATAAGGTGGTAGCCCGCGATAATACCAGACCCCCGTAGGGCGGTGGTCCATATAATGGTCGTTTTGCGCAATGCCGCCGTTTTGGTAGGGTTCGAGTTATTGTGTCCGGGGTATTCCGCCTGCTGGGTGTAGTCGTTGTCGTACCAGTCGCGGTGCATATAACCTTGCATTTCGTCCAGCGGTCGGTATTTATACGTATATTGGTATATATAGGGTATGTAGTCCTGGTCCGACGTATATGCCGCGGTGGCTTTGCCGGTGCTTTTCCTGGGCGGTATGGTATATATTAGTGTACCGGTGGTATTGAATTGTAAAATTATATTAAATATTATATGTGGTTGCGACTATTGTAACCAGTTGTTTAAATGCAACGATGTAATATATATAATAACGTTTAAAGTTAACGAGAATTTAATGGTCCAAAGGACGATTTGTTAATGCGACGCGCGGTAAAAAATATTAAAAAACCAAATTAATAAAGTGCAAACGAAAATAGGAATGGTTACACCTGTTAATATTATAAAATCCGCGACGTAAAAACGTATTGGTGATGTTTTTAACGGCAGGGTTTATGGATTTTGTAATTTCGATTTACTAAATTTAGCGCATATTAGCAGTTCGGGGTTTATAAAGTAAATAGACGTTAAAAATAAAGGCGTTAAATAAAGTAAAAGCAGGAATTAATAGTTAAACGCATATTACGAGGTCGGCGATCGTAATTTGTGCAAAAATGCAAATAAAAAATAAAATAAAAAAATAATGGTGCGAAAAGTTGCCAAAAAAGGAAAAAAAAAAGTTGTCGGGAGGGTTAGAGGGAAAAAGGGCGAAATGGCGAAAGGGCGGTTTTTATATTTTTCGGGTGGGTCCAAGTCGGTGAGGTTTTTTTGCCGGTATTTACCGGCGTTTGCATTCGATTTTATATTTATAAGTAGGACCCTTTTTTCGTCGCCGGCCTCGGGGTTGGGATCCCGAATTTAAACCTTTACAACCTACGGCGTTGTTTAAACCGATTTTGCGAATTCGATTTTACAATTTTATTTTACCACGATCCGGGTCGTCGTTAAATGCGTAATACCGCCACCCATTCGCGAGGGTTACAGTTGGCGTAGTTTTTCGTTTGCCCGCGACGGCGAGGTCGGCGATTAATATCCGGTGGTGTTAATATTGGGTTTTTAAACGGTTAATATTTGGACCCACAACTGCGGTTTGCGTTTATTGACGAATAACGTCGAAAGAAGGTTAACGTATGCGGGGTTTTGGTGGGTTAATCGCGCACGTAACCGCGGTGTTACAACGATTTCGTTTGTGCGTATGTATTACGATCGCCGAGGTCGTAAAATTAATATATTTTTTTATCGACGTTTACGTTTTTCACTTTACTATATTTTAATTTACTTTAATATTTTTTACTGTTTTGTTTTAATTGTTTTTTCGTTATTTAATTTTATAAATTAGCGGAACGTGGGAATTTCGGTATTTTGGGAAAAAGGTCCATTTTTTCGAATCCGGGTGCTAATAAAATTATTATAGTGCTGCCAATTATATCGACGAGGCGTTTTTATATATTGGCAGCGGTTTAAATGCTGCGAATTTGGTGTTCCGTTTTCGTATTATTTAATTTTGTAAAATTCCGGATTACCGGTGGTTAATTATGGGCGCCTGTGGCGTGGTGCGATTTTAAATTCCGTATTTAAGGGGTTATTGCGTCGTTCCGGCGTGTTAAATAAGCCGCGTAATCCTGCCGATATAGACGATTAATTTTATTTATACGATGGGTTTCGTTACGTGTAATACCGCTTTATACAAAATTGGATACCCTTTTTCGTTTTTTACGTGGTTATATATTTCGACAAATGTCCGTTTTATACCGGTACCTCCGAAACGTTTACCGCGATGGAACGCGATATGGCGCAGCGTTTCGGTCCGTTGCCAACGGTGGTTAAAAATATAAATTTAATTAAATTCGTACCGCTGGCGACGCGCGAAAGAATATACGACCTAACCGTTATTTTACCGACGTTCGACGGTTTTAAATATATAGTAGCGGTGGGATTTAAAAGTATTCCGTATAATTATTTATTCCGGGATAAAAAACGTTTTAGGATCCATTTTAATAATAATTACAAACGGGCGGGTAATTACGAGGAAATATTGGTATAAAAGATAAAAATGGGGTCGAAAACGTGGGGTTTTATCCGGGTTAGGGAGCGCGTGGAATTGGCGGAAGGCGAATTTTTAACGGTTATAATAGCGCGGGTTTGCGGGGGCGGCGACGAAGATACCGCGGGCGACGAGCAGGTTAAAATGGGCGATTGCAAAATGGGCCCGAACCCGTTATTGGACCTAATGGGTTTTGAAAAAACGTTCGCGGGTAAAGGCGTCGTTTTGGACCGGATCGTATCCCTACTGGGGACGGGACGATACGACGCGGCGCTGGTTCCGGCGTTCGCCGGTTTCGACCGGTTAATGGGTAAATCGTTGGTTAATATACGCGACGAAAACCACCTGGTCCTTTAGCATTTGGACCGCCGAAATTAATCCGAAAGGTCGACGGGTGCGTTTTCGGTTATTATAAATATTAATACCGTTTCCAAATATTTTAAATATTGGTATAATATATTCCGATTCGTGGCGGAAGCGGTAAAGGCGGGAAAGGAGTCCGCGTGCGGTTACAAATTATCGGCGTTTAAACGCGCCGCGTATAAGGCGGTGGTTACCGCGGGCGCAATTAATATTATAAACGATAATATTAATAACGGGTTCGTATGCGGGTTCGTGGACGCTATATTATATCGCAAATTTACGGGATTAAAATGGCGAACCGTCGTACCGTTCCATTCCGCTGTCGCGGCCGTTTAACGTAACGGTAAGGGATGGTACGAAACGCATAATTACGGATATTTATTAAACGGCGTGGTTAAGGTGGTTTTATATATAATATACGCTATGGCGTTCCGATAACCGCGCGCGGTTCCTGCCGGCGGGTACGATTAAGGTACGTCGAATGTAATATTTTCGATGCGTGCGTTAATTGCGTTTCGAAATTACCGATGGACCGTGTTGGTTTTAAGGTTTGGGGCCATTTTGCGAGTTCGGCGATCGTAATTTCGGCGATTAGGGAGTTGGTAATATGTATAATGTCGTCGTAACGATTTATACCGTGCGCCAATTGACGTAATTATCGCGTAAATTCGAATATAATTAATAAAAATGACGATATTGGTAAATATCGTTGCGATCCGGCGACGTGGCGAAGTTAACGATGCGTGTAGGATTATTACCGGGTTAGGTAACGTGGTTGGTTGAAAAAATGAATTCGGTTGTTTATTTAAATGCGATTATCGCCCATAATACCGTTTTATCGTGGGCGTTTTTTGCACAGTTAAAATTAGCGGACCTGAAGAAAAACGCCGAACGGGAGGTTAAAGTATTTTGGACGGGCGATAACGACAGTAAATTGGTGGCGTTTGGTAACCGCGTAATTTTAACCCATATACGCAAATTGTGCGGCAACGCTTTCCAAACGCTCCGGTTCTGTTTCGAAAATCTAATGTTTGTCGGCCGTGGATTTTTTTTCGAGGAGGTATTAAACGATAAAGTACCGGACCCGTCGAAGGTTTTCGACGATAAGACGAACGATTTGCTTCGGTGGTACGCCTTCGATGCACGAAAAAACCACGAATAAGTTATTCGCGTTCGGATATATTTGGTCGAGGCGATAAACGGAAACGACGCCCTGCGCTTAAAGTGGAAGGCCGGTTTATCGATTTCGTTAAACGAAACGTCCGCCTGGTTAAAATTATATAAAAAGTTTGTCGAATATTGGGTTTACGTATTTTATTTAACGGGCGGATAGGTGCCCAAACGTACGGAAATATGCGGGTTGCAATTTAAAAACGGCGAACGGAACGGTTAACGCAACGTATTTTATTATAAAAAATTGTTAGCGGTTAAATACGTTTGGATTAAAATATATTGCAACGGGCGATTTAAAAAGGCCGTATGGCGGTTTTATACGCGTAAAACCGCGTGGTTATTTACGGCGTAAACGTCCGTGGTCGTTCCGTTTACGGAAATATGCGAAAGGTTATTAGGCGGTAAAAGGAAGATTAATTCCCACGTATGCAATTATAACGTGGTTGGGTAACCGTGCCCCGTGGGCGACGAATATTTGACGAAAATGGTGAAAGACGGTACCGCCGTTTGCACCAATGGCGCGTTAAATATACAGCAATTTCGTTACGTTATTAAAGCGTGGGTTAAACGTTTTATTACGATTAAAGGCGCATTTTTTCCGAAAAATGCCCACGCGCTGGCCGAAAAGCAAAGCGGTTATATTTACGAAACGGCCGTTAACGTGTACGCGCGGGAAGAGGATAGCGGTACGCGGTTCGACGATTTTTTCCAAATATCGTTCAATTATTACGAATTTTTCGGTATCGGCGCGACCGGTAAAATCCATTTATTTATTGCCAACGAAAGCGTCGATAACCGAACGATTATACAATTTTACCGCCAATTTATGGTTAATAAACGGGTTATCGACGACGACGTAGTATAAACTGTGCTCGAATCGGGTGCAAAACTGCTACCGTGGTAATAGGATATATTGGCGGTCGCGACTAATTCGAAAAGGAGGACGTTAATTAAAACGCCGATAGGTGGTGGGAAATCGTTAGTATTTATACTGTTTGCGGTCGCGAGCAGGACGGGTATTACGATATTCGTGCAACCGTTCCGGGCCCTGCAAGACGATACCGCCAAACGCCTCGCCGCGGTAAATATTACCCATTATATATAGCGTAACGCAACTGCGCCCGAATCCCCGAAAAACGTGGTTTTCGTAACGTTAAAGGCCATAGGTACGGTGTCGTGGAAATTGTGGGCCGCGGTCGCCCGTACGGATAAATTAATCGATAGGGTCGTTGTCGACGAGGTATATAACGTGTTAACGTTAAACGCCTTTAGGACGGTTATGGGTTAATTGGGCGGCGCCATTCGTTTTTTGTCTTCCAAATTGGTTATATTTACCGGTTTTTTACCGAAATTTAAATCGGGTAAATTGTTTAGGGTAATAGGTTTAAACGGTTTAAAGGTGGAGCAGGTGTGGGTTCCGAATAACCGTTTTAACCTGCGTTACGAATATATATAAACGTTTACAAGTAATATGTGCACCGTTTTAAAGGGTATGTCGAAACGTTTAAATTTAGGTAAAGGTATAATATATACGATTAGGAGAAACGATTGCACGACGTACGCCGATATGCTTGGCGTAAACGTTTACTATTTGGGCGACGTTAACCCGGCGGCCGTCGATAAATGGCGCGAATTTGGGGGTTTTTTGGTCGCGATTACCGCGTTTAGCGAAAGGGTTAATATTCCGGACGTCCGCCTGGTCGTATGCGTCGGGGTTTGGTTTTTGGATTTTTTGGTGCAGGAATGGGGTAGGGTTGGGAAGGATTGGAACCCGGCGACCTGCGTATTTGTCGATTTAGGGTTGCAGGTTTGCGACAAATATTTCGCCGAATTTGGCCGTTCCGAATGTATCCGGGAGTTTTTTAACCGTTATTTTAACGATAAAAGCGTTAAATGCGGGTACGGTAACGTTGGATATAGTCGATATTAACCGGGAACGGAAGTTTTTAATAATGTATAAAAAAATATAGGTGAATATATTACGGGTATGTGGCCGCCGTGGTCGACGGTGCGGTTTGCGTTTGCGGGTAAGTGTTAATTTTTGGGTAATTATAGTGGTATTAGAATATGCAGCCCTTATAACGCCTGCGGCGAAGTACGGGGCGAAAAAGCTTTTGGAAAAAAGTAAATACCTGCCTTCCAAACGGATACATTTATCGATTTTTACCTCGAATTTTTTTATGGGCGAGGACGGGTTAATAATTATACGACGATATACCGCGCGAATTGCGGGATTATCGTCCCCGGGATACGTTACGCCGACGTATTCGACGAACGCAACCTTTAAATTTTCAATTTTTCCCGCCGTATCGGATTTTATTTTACGATCGTCCGGACGCCCCGGTAATTTATCGTCCAGGATTTCGCAGGTTATAATTAGTTTTATTCCCGGTTTTAATAATTACGTAAGGTAAAACGTTAATATCGACGCTGCTTTTTCGGTTTATAACGAAATTGAAAGTCGTATTATCGTTACCGTGCAGACGTTGGCCGATTTGCTGGACCGTTATTTCGGGGGCGGCGTCGACGGAAAAAACTGTGCATTTTGCTTATTAATTGGGCGTGGTACTTTAAAATATTGGGCCATCGATTGTACCGAAAAAATTATTTTAAATGGGCAAATAGTGCTTTACGCTGAATACGGGGTTAGAGGTATGCAAAATATAATAAAAAGTAAAATATCGCGCGCCGGTTTTGAAAAATATAATTGCTGTTTTACATACTATTTACCGCAATATTTGGATTTTGGTGCGAATGGATAATACGAACATCGTACTGGTTTTGGCAACGCGTGGTATAAACGACCTAGTGGGTAATGTAAATACGAATACGCTTTTAAAAATATTTTATCCAACATATTTATGGCGTATCCTACCGTGTTTACCAGTTTGGCGCGGGAATTTGGTGGCGATAACGTTACCCGGGATTTGCCGGATGTGGAAAAAAATTTGGTGCTAAATGTTATGGAAAAAGGTAGTGGGGGTGCGTGGATCCGGAAAAAGGTGAAATTTAAAAACGGGTTTAACGCGATTAACTTTTTCGTGGTTACCGCGCTATATATCCATTATATAATGGACCAAAGTATGGTTTTTAAACAATATTAGGAATAGGGAGTTCGTCCAATTATTTTTATCGTTAAAAATTGGAGTGGTTGGACGGGTCGGGATATTATAAAAATTTTTGGACGCATTTTAAAAATTAGTTAATTGTGTTAAAATAGGATAAAAATCCGTATTGGCGTTGCGTAGGATTTAAATTTAATTTAAATGGTATTTAGATAAATATTTTTTAAATTTGCAAAATAAATGCGGAATCGTTTAATATTTAACATTTTTTTTTTTAAACATTCGATAGTTTTTTTTTGTTTACGCTGGTTATTTATTTGCATAAAGTTAACGATACCACCCGAAAGCGAATTTACGTTATATTTATTATTTTGCGTTACGCAGGCAATAAAAGCGGTATTGGTTTAACGTGGTTTGGCCGGGTATGGAAATGTCGCCATATCCGCAAATTGGAATTAATTTACATATAAATAGTTTTATTATAACCCATTAAACTGTATAGCGTTGGACGCATTTCGTGTTTAAATATTTATAGTATTAGGGAATTTACCTAATAATTTTGTTGGTATAGGGAATTTATATAATGCGTGCGGTATATAAGGTTTTGTGCTGGTTACGGTTAAGATACAAGGTTAACGTCGCGATTATTAATAAATTAAAATTTTTTATTATAAATAAAAATGTTCGGTAATTAGGAATATAGGGGATATAATTGTTATAACACTTATATTTTACTATTAAAACGGCGATTTTTATAAAAGTAAAATTATATATGCTATATATATGCGGGGGATTTTTGGGTTATAAGTGGAAAAAGTCCTGTTATATATAATAATGCGATAACGCGAAATACGGCGTGTTTTGGAGAGGGGTAACGTGAGTAAATATTGAACGGTATAGCCTGGGGATTAAAAATAACGCCTGCTGTACCTTTGGTTTATTGGGTTAATTGTAATCGTGTAGGGGTTTGTAGGCAGTTAATATATATATAGCAATATATGGAAAATAAAAAAAATATATTAAATTATAAAAAATTGAAACCTATATATAAATCGTGTAATTTTTAACGTGTTATTTGTTTAATTTTATGAAGGCCGCGGTGGTCGATATATTACGATATTTTACGGTATACGTATAGGTTAAAGTTTTGGTGCGTATATAATATGGTTTCGTAATGGGCGATAGTGGGGATGTCGTTTTTTAAAAATGTATGTTAATCCAACGGTTGAATGCGCCGTTATATTAATAATTCGGACGGTATCGAATATAATGTATTTTGCAATATTTGTAATATTTGATTAACGTTGTAAACGTCGCGATGTTTATAATGTTAAATAAGCGTAGGGCGGGTGGAAGTATTGCTATTTCGTCGGGTATACGGTATATTAATAAAATGGGTGGGGTTGGAAATTGTTTGTAATGTGGTGCGTATGGTGTTGGTCCAATTTTATAAGCGTTTGGACGTTCGTAAAATTGGGTAACGGTACGGTATGTGGATATACGGTAACGTCGGTTGGTTAATGGTGTGGGTTGGGAAGGTGCGGTAAATGAAAGGGAGGTAAATCTACCGGTTAATATATAAATGCATATAAGAAGGGATGTAAATTTACCCGCTAATATGTAAATCCATATGGGATGGGATGTAAGTCCACCCGCTAATATGTAAATTTATATGGGAAAGGATGTAAATCCACCCGCTAATATGTAAATCTATATGGGAAAGGATGTAAATCCACCCGCTGACATGTAAGTCCATATGGGATGGGATATAAGTCCACCCGCTAATATGTAAGTCCAAATAGGATGGGATGTAAGTTATTGATTTGAGATGTAAGTCCAAGTGGGTTAACCACATTAGCCAGATTGGGTTAGATTTGGGGATGTGCGGCAAAACAAAACACGTTGATTTACATATGTAAGTCACCGTACATAGAATACAAGGATGTAAATCCACCCGCTGATATGTAAGTCCATATGGGATGGGATGTAAGTCCACCCGCTAACATGTAAGTCCAAATAGGATGGGATGTAAGTCATTGATCTGAGATGTAAGTCCAAGTGGGTTAACCACACTAGCCAGATTGGGTTAGACTTGGGGATGTGCGGCAAAACAAAACACGTTGACTTACATATGTAAGTCACCGTACATAGAATACAAGGTTACGTAGGAAGGGCCGCCAAAACCATTATCGATCCAACGCCTTTAGCCCCTGAAACCCCTGAATCGTTAAATATTTTACGGAAAAAACACCCCATTGGTAACAAAAACCCGTTTAAAGCGCGTTCCCAACCTTCACCTGGTAATACAACTATAACGGAAAACACCATTAAAACCGCCATTTTATCGATTGGAAGGGAAAAGGCTCCAGGCCTTAGCGGGTGGACGAGACCTTTGTTGGATGCAATTATTAAAACCCCTGAAAAAAGCAACGCAAATAACAACACAAATAACAACGAAAACAACGTCCTTTCAGCTTTACGACTTTTAGCGGATATGATTCGTCAAGGGTCAGCCCCGGGCCAGGATTTACTTTGTGCATCACGACTTATAAGCCTTAGTAAGCCAGACGGAGGTATCCGCCCGATTGCTGTTGGAGACTTAATATATAAAATAGCTTTTAAAGCTATTTTATCAACTTTATATAAACCCGGCTGTTTATTACTTTTCCAATTAGGGGTAAACAGCCCAGGGGGCGTGGAACCGGCTATTTACACCCTCGAAGAAGCTATTATGGGACGTAATAGTAACGATATAAAAACAGTTATTTCCCTGGATTTAGAAAACGTTTTTAATAGCGTATCCAGGGTTGCAATAGCCTCTTCAGTAGCCAGATTTGCACCCACTTTTTACCGGTCTACCTGTTGGGCCTACAACCAACCTTCGATTTTAATAACGGAAAACGGATCCATGCTAGCCTTTGCACAAGGTATACGACAGGGGGACCCTTTAGGACCGCTTTTATTTAGCCTCGCTTTCAGGCCGACTTTAGAAACGATCCAAAAAACCATCCCAAACGTATATATAGCGGCTTATTTGGACGACGTATATATTTTATCTAAAACGCCAAATATTTTAAATAAAATTTCCGGTATTATTAAAGATAGCCCTTTCACCCTTAACAACGCCAAATTTACAGAAAAAAGTATCGAAGATTTAAAAATTAACGGGTTGCAAACTTTGGGTTCATTTATTGGACCTACGCATTTACGAAAAGAATTTTTACAAAATAAAGTCGAAAAATTCGAAACGGCCGTTAATTCACTTTACAAATTACCTAAGCAATACGGACTTTTATTATTGCGTAAAAGTACCCAGTTATTATTACGGCATTTGTTACGCACTTTAAATTCTGAAGATTTATGGGAATTGTGGGAAAAAGTCGACAAATTATTAACGGACTTCGTTATTAATTTAATTGATAAAAGTCGTATTAACGAGTATATTATACCGTTAATTATATTACCTATAAGAGATGGAGGATTTGGCTTACTTCGACACAACGGTATCGCTTCAGATATATACGATGCAGCAAAAATTTCAGCAACAAAAATATGCCGGCAAATTCAACGAATATCCAATTTTGTTCGCATAGACCACGGGCCAACAGCAACGGAAATTTTAGAGCTTTTACATAAAGGTGTATTAGCTGATTGCAAAAACGACCTTTCCACCACCCAACGCAACGTTTTAACAGAAAACGCCAGCTATTTAGGCCGTAAATGGTTAAATATTTTACCCATTCAAAAATCAAATCGATTAACGGATATAGAAATCGCCGAAGCCGTTCGTATAAGGTTATTAGCACCGGCTAAATCGTTAAATTACCCCTGCGGTTATTGCGGTAATTTAACGAATATCGGCCACGAGGACGTCTGTAAAGGAGCTTTGCGTAAAGAAACAGCCCGCCACGAATATATAAAACACGCATTTATTCGAGCTTTATCCATTAAACCCGAGTTGCACGTCGAAAAGGAGCCAGATTTAAAACACCTCGACCCTAGTATCAACAACGAAATCAACACCGAAATCAACAACGAAATCAACAACAATATTAACCCCGGAGTTAATATTAACGACAACGAAGTTAGCCCTACCCTTGACGGCCCTGTAGCCCCCGGAAGCCTTCCAACAACCCCTATTCGCTCCGGTACACGCAGGGACCCCAACGGGTCCAGGGCAGACTTTGCGGTTATTAACGGAATTTCTAAATATTATTACGACGTACAAATCGTAGCAATAAATAAAGATTCCGCTAATATAGACCCGTTTAAAACACTAACGGATGCAGCCAATAAAAAGCGGCGAAAGTACCATTTTCTGGATCCACATTTTCACCCATTAATTATTAGTGTAGGTGGATTTATGGAAAAACGCACCGCCCAGTCTTATAAACAACTGCAGAAATTAGTGGGTCCCGTTGCAGCCCATTGGCTAGATATTTCGATTTCGTTGGCTTTACTACGGTTTAGAACAGCGGCTGCAGCATCGATAGCCAAAGACCTACCTCGACGAATCTGATTTTTTTTTTTTTTTTTTTTTTTTTTTTTTTTTTTTTTTTTCGGTTTTATTCGCTAAGCAATCCACGTTTACCACCTGTGTTATACACCCTCGTTTAGCACTTTTCCTTTGTTCGTTATTTTTATTTTTATTTTTATTTTTATCTTTACTTTTATTTTCTTTTATATTTATTTTTATCTTTATTTTACTTTTACTTTTACTTTTCTTTTTATTTCCTTTTATATTTTTGCCTTTATTTTTCTCTCGTTTTTACTTTTGCTTTTATTTGGTATTTACCTGGTTTTTCTTGCTTAGATGCTCGTTTATTTGTTTGCTTGTTTGGTTTTTATTTCTCGCTTGCTTTTATACCTTATTTTATTTTTATGCCACCTTTAGATACAACAACATAGCAAATAGCTTAGAAGTTAAATAAACGCGAATTAAAACCCTAACCCTTAACCCTAAGCAATCCACGTTTACCACCTTTGTTATACACCCTCGTTTAACACTTTTCCTTTGTTCGTTATTTTTATTTTTATTTTTATTTTTATTCTTATCTTTACTTTTATTTTCTTTTATATTTATTTTCATTTTTTACTTTTACTTTTACTTTTATTTTTATTTCCTTTTATATTTTTGCCTTTATTTTTCTCTCGCTTTCACCTTTGCTTTTATTTGGTATTTACCTGGTTTTTCTTGCTTAGATGCTCGTTTGCTTGTTTGCTTGTTTGGTTTTTATTTCTCGCTTGCTTTTATACTTTATTTTATTTTTATGCCACCTTTAGATAAAACAACATAGCAAATAGCTTAGAAGTTAAATAAACGCGAATTAAAACCCTAACCCTACCGATATAAACGATTAACTTTATTTATACAATGGGTTTCGTTACGTATATTACCGCCCCATATAAAATTGGATACTATTTTCGCCTTTTACGTAATTATACACCTCAATAAATATCCGTTTTATACCGGTATTTCCGAAGCTTTTACCGCGATGGAACGCGACGTGGCGCAACGCCTCGGTCCGTTACCAGCGGTAATTAAAAATATAAATTTAACTAAATTCGTACCGTTGGCGACGCGCGAAAAAATATACGACCTAACCGTTATTTTACCGACGTTCGACGGTTTTAAATATAAAATAACGGTGGGATTTAAAAATATTTTGTATAATTATTTATTCCGGAATAAAAAACGTTTTAGGATTTATTTTAATAATAATTACGAACGGGCGGGCAATTACGAGGAAATATTAATATAAAAAATAAAAATAGGATCGAAAACGTGGGGTTTTATCCGGGCTAAAAAACGCGTGGAATTGGCGGAAAGCGAATCCTTAACGGTTATAATAGCGCGGGTTTGCGGGGGCGGCAACGAAAACGCCGCGGGCGACGAATAGGTTAAAATAAACGATTATAAAATAGGCCCGAACCCGTTATTGGACCTAATAAGTTTCGAAAAAACGTTCGCGGGTAAAAACGTCGTTTTGGACCGGATTGTATTTTTATTAAAAACGGGACGATATAACGCGGCGTTAATTCCGGCGTTCGCCGGTGTTAACCGGTTAATAAATATATCATTAATTAATATACGCGACGAAAACCATTTAATCCTTTAATACCTGGACCGCCGAAACCGGTCCGAAAAATTAACGGGTGCGTTTTCGGTTATTATAAATATTAATACCGATTTTAAATATTTTAAATATTAATATAATATATTCCAATTCGTGGCGGAAGCGGTAAAAGCGGGAAAGGAATCCGCGTGCGGTTATAAAATATCGGCGTTTAAACGCGCCGCGTATAAGGCGGTGGTCGCCGCGGGCGCAATTCATATTATAAACGATAATATTAATAACGGGTTCGTATACGGGCTCGTGGACGCTATATTATATTACAAATTTACGGAATTAAAATGGCGAACCGTTGTACCGTTCCATTCCGTTATCACGGCCGTTCGAAGTAACGGTAAAAAATAATATAAAACGCACAATTACGGATATTTATTAAACGGTATAATTAAAATAACTTTATATATAATATACGTTATAACGTCCCGATAACCACGCGCGGTTCCTACCGGCGGGTACGATTAAAATACGTCGAATATAATATTTTCGATACGTGCGTTAATTAAATTTCGAAATTATAAATAAACCGTATTAATTCCAAGGTTTAAAACCATTTTACGAATTCGGCGATCGTAATTTCGGCGATTAGGGAATTGGTAATATATATAATATCGTTGTTGCGATTTATACCGTCCGCCAATTAACGTAATTATCGCGTAAATTCGAATATAATTAATAAAAATAACGATATTGGTAAATATCGTTGCGATCCGGCGACGTAACGAAATTAACGATACGTATAAAACTATTACCGGGTTAAATAACGTAATTAATTGAAAAAATAAATTTAATTATTTATTTAAATGCGATTATCGCCCACAATACCGTTTTATCGTAGGCGTTTTTTATATAATTAAAATTAGCGGACCTAAAAAAAAGCGCCGAACGGGAGGTTAAGGTATTTTGGACGGGCGATAACGATAATAAATTAGTAACGTTTGGTAACCGCGTAATTTTGGCCCATATACGCAAATTATGCGGTAACGTTTTCCAAACGTTCCGGTTTTATTTCGAAAATCTAATATTTATCGGCCGTAAATTTTCCCTCGAAAAAGTATTAAACGATAAAATGCCGGACCCGTCGAAGGTTTTCGACGATAAAACGAACGATTTATTTCGGTAATACGCCCTCGATATACGAAAAAATTACGAATAAATTGTTCGCGTTCGGATATATTTGGTCGAAACGATAAACGGAAACGACGCCCTACGTTCGAAATAAAAGGCCGGCCTATCGATTTCGTTAAACGAAACGTTTATTTAATTAAAATTATATAAAATATTTATCGAATATTAGGTTTACGTATTTTATTTAACGGGCGGATAAATGCCTAAACGTACGGAAAAATGCGGGTTGCAATTTATAAACGGCGAACGGAACGGTTAACGTAACGTATTTTATTATAAAAAATTACTGGCCGTTAAATACGTTTTAAATTAAAATATATCGCAACGGTCGATTTTAAAAAGCCGTATAGCGGTTTTATACACGTAAAACCGCGTAATTATTTACGGCGTAAACATCCGTAATCGTTCCCTTTGCGGAAATATGCGAAAAATTACTGGGCGGTAAAAAGAAAATTAATTCCCACGTATATCATTATAACGTAATTAGGTAACCGTGCCCCGTGGGCGACGAATTTTTAACGAAAATAATTAAAAGCGGTACCGCCGTTTATACTAATAACGCGTTAAATATATAATAGTCTCGTTACGTTATTAAAACGTAGGTTAAACGTTTTATTATAATCGAAGGCGTATTTTCTCCGAAACAGGCCCACGCGTTAACCGAAAAGCAAAACGGTTATATTTACGAAACGGCCCTTAACGTATACGCGCGGGAGGAGGATAACGGTACGCGGTTCGACGATTCTTTCCAAATATCGTTTAATTACCACGAATTTTTCGGTATCGGCGCAACCGGTAAAATCCATTTACCTATTATTAACGAAAACGTCGATAACCGAACGGATATATAATTTTACCGTTAATTTATGATTAATAAACGGGTTATCGACGACGACGTGGTATAAATTATATTCGAATCGGGTGCAAAATTATTACCGTAATAATAGGATTCATTGGCGGCCGCGACCAATTTAAAAAAGAGGACGTTAATTAAAACGCCGATAAATGGTGAGAAATCGTTGGTATTTATACTACTTACGGTCGCGAATAGGACGGGTATTACAATATTCGTGCAACCGTTCCGGGCCCTGCAAAATAATACCGTTAAACGCCTTACCGCGGCAAATATTACCTATTATATATAGCGTAACGCGATTACGCCCGAATCGCCGAAAAACGTGGTTTTTGTAACGCTAAAAATTATAGGTACGGTTTTGTGGAAATCGTGGGCCGCGGTCGCCCGTACGGATAAATTAATCGATAAAATCGTTATCGACGAAATATATAACGTATTAACGTTAAACGCCTTTAAAACGGCTATAAATCGATTAAACGGTATTATTCGTTTTCTATTTTCCAAATTGGTTATATTTACCGGTTTTTTACCGAAATCCAAATCGGGTTAACTGTTTAAAATAATAGGTTTAAACGGTTTAAAAATGGAATAAATGTAAATTCCAAATAACCGTCCTAATTTGCGTTACGAATATATATAAATATTTACAAATAATATATACACCGTTTTAAAAAATATATCGAAACGTTTAAATTTGGGCAAAAATATAATATTTATAATTAGGAAAAACAATTGCACGACGTACGCCGATATATTTGGCGTGAACGCCTATTATTCGGGTAACGTTAACCCGGCGGCCGTCGATAAATGGCGCGAATTTGGGGGTTTTTTAATTATAATTACCGCGTTTAACGAAAAAATTAATATCCCGGACGTCCGTTTAATTATATACGTTGGGGTTTAGTTTTTGGATTTTTTGGTGCAAAAATAGGGTAGGGTTGGGAAGGACCGGAACCCGGCGATTTGCGTATTTATCGATTTAAAATTATAAATTCGCGATAAATATTTCGCCGAATTTAGCCGTTCCGAATATATCCGGGAATTTTGTAACCGCCATTTCGACGATAAAAACGCCAAATACGGGTACGGTAACGTTGGATATAATTAAAATTAACCGGGAACGGAGGTTTTTAATAATATATAAAAAAATACGGGTAAATATACCACGGGTATATAACCGCCGTAATCGACGGTGCGGTTTACGTTTGCGGGTAAATGCTAGTTTTTAAGTAATTATAGTAATAATAAAATATACAGTTTTTATAACGCCTGCGGCGAGGTACGGGGCGAAAAGGTTTTTGGAAAAAAATAAATACCTGTTTTCCAAACGGATATATTTATCGATTTTTATTTCGAACTTTTTTATAAACGAGGACGGGTTAATAATTATACGACAATATACCGCGCGAATTGGGGGATTATCGTCCCCGGGATACGTTACGCCGACGTATTCGACGAACATAATTTTTGGGTTTTTAATTTTTCCCGCCATATCGGATTTTATTTTACGGTCGTCCGGACGCCCCGGCAATTTATTATCCAGGATTTCGCAGGTTATAATTAGTTTTATTCCCGGTTTTAATAACTACGTAAAACAAAACGTTAATATCGACGCTCTTTTTTCGGTTTATAATAAAATCAAAAATCGCATTATCGTTACCGTGTAAACGTTAACCGATTTATTGGACCGCTATTTCGGGGGCGGCGTCGATGGAAAAAATTGTGCATATTATTTATTAATTGGGCGCGGTACCCTAAGATATCGGGCCATCGATTGCACCGAAAAAATTATTTTAAATGGGTAAATAATATTTTACGTTAAATAAAAGGTTAAAAATTTGTAAAATATAATAAAATATAAAATATCGCGCGCCGGTTTTAAAAAATATAATTGCTGTTTTATATATTATTTACCGCAATGTTTGGATTTTGGTGCGAATAAATAATACAAATATCGTATTGGTTTTAATAACGCGTGGTATAAACGATTTGGTAAATAATGCAAATACGGATACGTTTTTATAAATATTTTATCCAGTATATTTATGGCGTATCCTGCCGTATTTACCAATTTAACGCAAGAATTTAATAGCGATAACGTTATCCGGGATTTACCGGATGTGGAAATAGGTTTGGTGTTAAATGCTATGGAAAAGGGCGGTAGGGGTGCGTAAATCCGGAAAAAAATGAAATTTAAAAACGGGTTTAACGCGATTAGTTTTTTCGTGGTTATCGCTTTAAATATTTATTATATAATGGATTAAAATATAATTTTTAAACAATATTAAGGATAAGGAGTTTTTGCAATTATTTTTATTATTAAAAATTGGAATTGTTGGACGGGTCGGGATATTAAAAAGATTTTTGGACGTATTTTAAAAATTAGTTAATTGTGTTAAAATATAATAAAAATCCGTATTGGCGTTACGTAGGATCTAAATTTAATTTGAATAATATTTAAATAAACCCTTTTTAAATTTGCAAAATAAATGCGGAATCGTTTAATATTTGACATTTTTTTTAACGTTCGATAATTTTTTTATTTACGCTGTTTATTTATTTGCATAAAATTAACGATACCCCCCGAAAGCGATTTTACGTTATATTTACTATTTTGCGTTACGCAGGCAATAAAGGCGGTATTAGTTTAACGTAATTTGGCCGGGTATGGAAATATTGCCATATCTGCAAATTAAAATTAATTTACGTATAAATGGTTTTATTATAATTTATTAAACTATATAACGTTGGACGTATTTCGTGTTTAAATATTTGGTAATATTAGGGAGTTTACCTAATAATTTTGTTAGTATGGGGAGTTTATATAATACGTGCGGTATATAAAGTTTTATACTAATTACGGTTAAGATATAAAATTAACGTCGCCATTATTAATAAATTAAAATTTTTTATTATATATAAAAATGTTCGGCAATTAGGAATATAGGGGATATAATTGCTATAACACCTGTATTTTACGATTAAAACGGCGATTTTTATAAAAACATAATTATATACGTTATATATATGTGGGGGATTTTTGGGTTATAAGTGGAAAAAGTCCTATTATATATAACAATGCGATAACGCGAAATACGGCATATTTTGAAAAGGGGTAACGAAAATAAATATTAAACGGTATAGCCTGGGAATTGAAAATAACGCCCACTGTACCTTTGGCTTCCTGGGTTAATTGTAATCGTATAAAGGTTTGTAAGCAGTTAATATATATATCATAATATATGGAAAATAAAAAAAATATATTAAATTAAAAAAAATTGAAATTTATATGTGAATCGTTTAATTGTTAACGTATTATTTGTTTAACCTTATAAAGGCCGCGGTGGTCGACATATTACGGTACTTTACGGCATACGTATAGGTTAAAATTTTGGTTCGTATATAATATGGTTTCGTAATGGGCGATAATGGGGATATCGTTTTTTAAAAATATATATTAATCCAACGGTTAAATGCGCCGTTATATTAATAATTCGTACGGTATCGAATAAAATGTATACTGCAATATTTGTAATATTTAAATAACGTTGTAAACGTCGCAATATTTATAACGTTAAATAAGCGTAGGGCGGGTGGAGGTATTGCAATTTCGTCGGGTATACGGTATATTAATAAAATGGGTGGGGTTGGAAATTATTTGTAATATAGTGTTAATGGTGTTAGTCCAATTTTATAAATGTTTGGACGTTCGTAAAATTGGGTGACGGTACGGTATAGGGATATACGGTAACGTCGGCTGGTTAATGGCGTGGGTTGGGAAGGTGCGGTAAATAAAAGGGATGTAAATCCACCGGCTAATGTGTAAATCCATATAAAAAGGGATATAAATTTATATGGGATGGGATGTAAGTCCACCCGCTAATATGTAAGTCCGAATGGGATAGGATGTAAATTATTTATTTGAGATGTAAGTCCAAGTGGGTTAACCACACTAGCCAGATTGCGTTAGATTTGGGGATGTGCGGCAAAACAAAACACGTTGACTTACATATATAAGTCCACGTATATAGAATACAATGGAAAAGCGTATATTTCATTCGACGTAATATTAAAACGCAGCGACTAAATAGCAAATTTAATTTTGAAAAGTTTGGATTCTTTAAAATCGATAAAAAAATTAGCGAAACTAATTACGAATTAGTATAACCAAAAGGTTTAATAATTTTACCCAACGTTCCACGTATTATTATTGGAGCTAGTATTATACGGCAGCAATACCCAAAGAATAATCGAAATAAGCGCAGAAAAAACGTACGACGTCGAACGAATACTAAATTATAAACGTAACCACGGCAAAACAAAATATTTTATTAAATAGGAAAACTATAAATAGGCGAAAAATGTTTGGGAGTTTTTTAACCATTTCCAAACTTGCCAGGAATTATTCCGCCAGTATTACGAAGAATTGGATTTACGAAAAAATTAACCAAAAAAGGGAAGACCTAAGAAAATATTAGCTACCATTTTCAAGAATTAAATCTGCAAAAAACAAGTCGTGCGGATCGGTACCTAATACCAAGAACGAGCTAGTAATATCGACGTAACCCAAAACAATGCAATTTCGGGACCAATTCCGACTCGGAAAAACCAATAAAAAACAATTTATCGATACTTAAACGATCCCTTTCCGCAGTATTTTTAACAGAAAATTTAATATCCAAACGAACGGTTTTGGCCTCGTTACAAGATTGCAAACAACGTTTTTATTTACGTAAACGTAATAGCCGATTAAACTTTCGGAGGATTTTTATTGTCAACAAACAATTTGCTATTGGATCCGGAAAATACCGTCCTTCATTTTAAATTCCTGCATTTCCAATTTCTTTCCTAAGTTAAACGACCCATTGGGAACGGGTTAAATTATAGTAAAACCCATATATATAGAAAACAATTCTATAAATCTGGTAATAGGAATGGAAAAAATATCACATCTCCGACCCCGACGAGCACATTTACTATATCAAAAATTCGATGCGATTATACGATACAAATAACCGCGAACTTTGTAAAAAAACACGGTATAATTTCAAAACCCTCAATAATAACTATTTTAATTAAACGTTCGCGACGGAGGGATAACGGAAAAATACAAAGCACGGATCGTAATCGCTTTTTAATTCGAGAGTATATCGCGGTTAACGAAAGAAAAACAGTAAAACCCTGAAAAACGAAAAAAATAAAGACGCGACCTATTTATAGGGTTACGGGATTTGGCCTTAGAAAAAGAACTTGATATTACGACCAAAATTGCAACCGATATTATTCGGCAGGAAAGTAATATCGGAACCCAGGCGGAAATTAGCGGGAATTTCGAAATACGAATAAAAGTTAAAATATATAGGGTCAATTAACGATAAAATAAAAGACCCTAACCCGAGTACCGGGCGGAGGTAATTACGATTATTACCAAAAAAGTGGCTACCCCTGGCCGTAACTACCCCAAAATAATTATAATTACTTACACGGAATAATTATCTAATTATATAAGGATATATTTATTCCCATTTAAATAGATTCGATTTTAGGATTGCTAAGCAGCAATTAATCTTATTTTTAATTAATCTCACTACTTATTTAAGAGCGATTATCATTTCACCGCAGTTATTAAGAACCCCAGTTATCCAGTCAAGACGCTCAGTTGCTTTAACCCACTATATTTTACCCTAAAAATATATTACCCGATACCTTAATCATAATAAGGGTGTTTTTGGAATTTCACGTAATCGTTAAGGCAATTCGGGGCTTATTTGGTTAAACATATGAAAAGGTACGGAATGGGCTCGACGTAAATTAACCGGAGATTTACAAATTGCTAATTTAAACATCCGTTTATTAAAAGAAAATGCTTATTCATTATATGGCAGTATAGGGTCTAAGTTGGGAGAATTAGGAATTTCTTGGCGTTTGCTTTATTCAGTTCTTGCTATATTTGTATAAGTACAACCTGGCGACAAATAATAATGAAAAAAAGAGAAAAACAATTAAATAGTATAAATTTTTAATTTCGACAAATTTTTAACCCAAAGTTTAACCGACATTTCCCTATTATCGATTATTTGAAATTCCATTATTTAATCAAGCGGACAAATTAAATTCAATCCCTTTTCTCCACAACTTCAGAATAATAACGAAAAGGAATTTTGCTTTTTTTAAACCTTAACCACATTATTTTAATGGATACCGCATCGCCACCTCCGGAAACTTGGATCCAGAAACTGGTGTTTCCGGGTATTAAAATTATTGACGAATTTCGTGATAGTTCTTTTCAAATATATCTATACCCGTCCCAGGTTTATTTGGCGTTAATTTGCACGATTATAATTTCCATTTTGAATTAAATTAACAAATAAAAACCCAATTTATTGCGGGACTTGCAAATAACCAAAACCCAGGTTATAAGGATCCTACTTTACTCGCCGGGAAAAGAATGCGTATTATATTTACGCATTTAAATTATAAAACAATTTCCTCGATTTATTCGTTTTTGGATCTTGGTTTCGACGTTGGCAACCGACAAATAATACAATCGATTTAACCGTTAAAGGGTTTCGAAAACCTTAGCTGGCGGAAATCTAGTTATATTACCATTATAGTTTTCTCAAAAGAACGGCAAACTATGTTTACTTTGCACAAAACGTTTGCTAATATTAAAACATCCCCAATTTACTGAGAAAAACCAGTACAATGGAATTAGCACCATTACACGGTATCGGAATTCAATTGTTTGTATTTGAAATGAATTTGGATCACAAAACAATTTATTTAACCCCAATTTAATTGCTACGGACTTTTATGCAGTAAATCTTTTTCGTTTATTAACGAAATGTCACAATTTATATAACCATCTTATGTGACTATTAATATGATTGTTTTATGTAATTATCCCGATTATATTATTTATTTAATACTTGCAAAAATGAAGATTTAATTACACTTTTATAACCGAAAAAGATTTACAAATATACCAAGAACGAGGTCGAGGATACATAGGTCCGACTTTGCATTTTATTGCGAAAAGGATTTGATATTATACAAAATTCGGGGTTTGAATATTTACATAGACCCGAAACGATATTTGGAGGGTTCACTTGCTATAAACCTTCGCCAAAAAAAGCAAAAATATATCTCAAAATATTATTGCCCAAAATTTAATAAATATCCCCAAAGGAGGTAAATTTTCTTTGGTCGTGGACGGATGGATAAACCCCGGTTGAAAACACGTTTTCTGGGGTATTATAGCCGTTTATATTAACAGTAATTGGGTACGTCGGTATATTATTTTGGATTTTATTGCGATTAACGCCAGCACAACGGGGGAAGAATTGGCAAAATTTACCGTTTAATATATTTTGAAATATAAATATTAGCAGGTAAAATATTGGTTATCATAGCTGATATTGCTTCCAATTTCGGCACAGGGGACATGTTTACGGAAATTTGAAAAATATTCCCAAATTACACATACAATTAAATATTTTACACATACTTTATATGGTTTACGCTTTATAATTAGTAAAACGGGCGATATATTAAAAAACTTAGGGTTTTAAAGCAAATTCCCGCGCATTTTTGATTAATTCTAGTAATTAGGGTTAAATGGCTAGTGATAATTTAAAGGAATTTAAAACATGGGATATATCCCCAAAACATATTATCGCCCAAATCAATGTTCATTTTTATTAAAAAATTAAACATATAATTGTTAAACATACTATTTTTTATATTAATTACAGTATTTGGCGGTTTAATTATATTAAAGCCTTAGACGTACCAAATTTATTTGCAATTTGCAATAAATTATTGGCGAATTTGGCGTTAAAGGACTACGGTTTTTAATTAGAAATATATAGACGAAATGGAGTTTAATCACTTCGGTTATTGCTCGTGCGTTTTAAATGCGTAAAGCCATTAAATTATTTGTTAAACAGTACTTTATATTAATAAAAGGTTAGGATAACCGCGGAAATTCAATTTTATCCAAATTTCGAATATTTGCAAAAAGTTGGATGATTTTTAAATGTTTTTTAGTCACGATTAGAATAATCGCGGTTTTTATAAATGCTTTTAGCGCCAATAAAATGGAAATAATTACGTACGTTTTTTGGGGTTAGGAATTATTGGAACCGTTTTTACTAATTTCGAACAAAAACTTTAAGGAAAAGCTTAAAAATGTCCACAGACGGGATAGTATACCATTTAAAAAAAACGCAGTTCGTATTGCACGAGCAAACTTGGATGAATATATCGACCTAATTTATTATTAAAAAATTGAAAAAATGTATTTTATCGCGGTTATTTTAATTCTACTTACGCGGACCCGTTTTAAATAAAATAAGCCCCGATATTACGCAAAATATACTAATTAAAGGGTGGAAAATTTAATGAACCGAAGCATTAATCGTTTGGACGAATTATATTCGCAAAAGGGAAATCCAAATTTCCACCCCAAAATAAAATTAACTTACCCGGGAACGGATTCAGTTTTGTTTATTTTAAAACGAAACGCGAATTCAAAAAAACGCAGATATATTTCCAACCAAAATTCAAATCCAATAAGCAGGCTACATTTTATCGATTGTTTTGTTAAAAAAAATATCTGGTCAAAAATCAAAGTATTTTCTAATTTAGGTTCGTTAGTTTTAAATTATGGATGGTGATACGGATAATTATATGGATGGTTATGTTAATGTATATATTAATTTTCATTCATTTACCGTAATTATAAGCTTCGATAATAATATTTTTAATTGGTGGGTTACCTATAAAACCCAATTCCCGGAATCTCCCCAAATCGCCCTCGATATTTTAGCTATTTTTACTATCTCCATTTTTACTAAGCGGTTAAAGTTATGGTTAGGCAATTCAATTGCTTGTAACTAATTTTCGTTAATTTTATCGGTAATCCGGGACCGTGCTGTTATTTACGTTTTAATTTTAAAAAACTTTTTTTTTTAATCGGTATTAAATTTTTATCGTATATAAAGGATATATATCCCGGGAAAACGAAAAACTTGAAAACGACAGTTTTAGGGAATTTATTGGGTTCCTGTATAATTTGGGGGAATTACGCGAAAATTTAAATTTGGATAACGATAATCCTATTTAGGTAGCGGTCGTTAATACCCCAGTCCGGCGAAATATTAACCGCAACCCCTACTACCCGTTTTTAATTAAAAAGGGTTTTAATTTAATAAATTGTTAATAAAGACCCTATTTACGGCAATGAAACGGGCAAGGCGTAATATTATATATGGGGGTAATTCGAAAAACTCCCAATTATAAAGTAGAGATTTAAAATATTTATTGCCTTTTTTATATTATATTTGCAATTGTAAATGTAAATAATATTTGATTTATTATCCTAATTTAATATTATGTTTAATTTTTAATTGTAAATTATATCTGATTTATAATTCTAATTTTACCTATAATTCGAAAAAAAATTATAAGTATAAATATGGAAAATTTGTAATTTTACGGGTTTTCCCACGGGGTCCGGCGGATTGCCAAGAAAACCCGTGTACGGTTTTGGGCCGGGCCGGGCCCCCCCCNNNNCCCCCCATATAAAAAATTTATGCCACCCACGGGTTAGCCGCCCCACCGATTTGGGCTGCCACGGGCCCCCGTGGGGGGGTTTTGGAGTGTCTTAGGTTAGGATTACTAAACGCCGTGCTGCGCCCAGCCGTAGCGCCCGACTAAGCGCGGTTAATATTAGGAGACTTGCTGTATTTTTCTTTAGCATCCCGGAGATAATGCCGCAGAAACCCGATTAAAAGACAAGCTTTAAGATCGTTGTTACGGCCAGGAGATTGGGCCGGTACCAGGTGGGGTTATACCCCTCCTAACGACATTTAATAAAGAACACCGACCGGTATAATTAGGATAACTTAACGAGAAAGATCATGGAATATCACGTGACTACTTACGGTTAATTTCCAATAATCTCGAGTGATTTGGAGAGATTGAGAGAGATTATACTTGGAACACAGTCTATATAAGAGACGCTCACTACCATACAGATAAATTTAAATCCACGGTCGCTTAGCAGCAACTAATCTCTAGTTAACCTTAATATTTACTTAAGACCGATTATAACTTCGACCCTAATTATTAAGCAACCACAGTTACCCAGTTAGGCGCTTAATTGCCTTAACCCACTATATATTACTATAAGAGCAGGTTACCCCGACACTTTAGTCGTAACAATTAACTGGCCTCCAATAGCTTCGGACCTTCTGCAGTTTTAAATGAAGGATAATGGGAATAAATCTTAACTTAAAACACAGGAAAACGTTGAATTCTCCGGACAAAAATGTGTGGATACGGATAATTGTGGCCACAGATATTACCAAATCCAGGCCAGAGATTTTTAAGCAAAATAATTCCAGGCATCCTTATTTCACCTTAATATTATATTTTGGCGGGTTTAAACGTCCGATTGTGAAAACAGGATCAGATAACCAGGGCAAGTCTATCTTATCATATATAGGGACTTAATTAATGCTAGGTATAATGGTTAAGATGGCGCAATAGCGCCCTTATAAAAATGGACCCGTAGAGCAGCTTTTAATCATGCTTCGCATTTGGTCTAGTTGATGATATATACTACCGCTATGCGATATAGCACCGAAAATTAGAATCTTAGTAATATTATATATTAAATTAATTTAATCCTTTATATAGGCAATGCAATTTTCCAATTCGTCTATTATTATCTGGTATTCTTCCTCAAAAAAAGTGGTTTCGTTAATTTGGCATATTGGCCCATTAGTAACATTTATTTATAATAAAACTCGCTAATCCCGATTATTTAGCCGAACGGGTTCGTCGGTATTTTTTCGGGAATTAATAATCTCGTCCTCCCCCCTAGCCGTTATAATATTTCCCACGCGTTCCCGGGTCGACGGCCGACGTTAGGCCTGTATTTGTACCGTAAACTGCTAACGCTGGCGCTTTGCGCGGGGGGATATATTCCGGGGCGACCGTGGTTAAATTCGACCTTTTACCTTCCCAACTGGGCGGTCGGCTGCCGTTCGGCGTCGTTTTTGGTCATTTTGGTATCGTACCTTATAGGCGGTCGTGTTTCTTTTCAATATCGTGCCTTATAAACGTTCGTACTTTTTCTTCGGTATTGTAAATATTATTATACCGTTCCCGGTAACTAATTGGTTAAACTTTAGATAATATTACGAAAGCAATCCCATGGAGACAAGGCTGCAATATAGGGGCGATTTTATTCGAAGATCTAAAGCTAAGTGTGAATAAAAAAAAAAGGCACGCGGTGCCAATCGCGTATACGCGCCTAAGCGAACAAATAACAAACGAACCCTGGCGCCTTGTCACGTAAGGTGGAGCTAGTCACGGTTGGCAGTCGCCCCAGCACGGCATTCCGTAATACTAACGGTAAATGCGGATATCGACTGAGCTTTTTCCCTGACATTTTGAATTAGGGGTAAGCCTTATTTCTGCTGAGTTAATAAAATAATTGCCTAGCTAAAACAACTAATGAGTCCCTTTTTTCAAAGGGGCTCACGCCGCACAAGCCCCAAGTGAATTTTTTCCTCTTTTCCAAAGTAAAACTTTTGGCTATAAGGGCCTACAAACTAGCTTCCGTGCTATATTTATTTTGGCCGTAATAAAAAATATAATTTTACTATTTTGGCCTCCCAGCTAGCTGTTTAATCGCACTACAATTTATCCTAAACCCATTTATTAATAAATATTTTTCAAAGCAAATTTAGTTAGAAATAACGTACTATTACCATCGCATGCGGCTTGATGGGCGATCACGTTTTCCTGATTTTTGCTTGTATAGGAATAACATTTGCTGCATGTATAAACCGTGGCAGCACCGGCTGAGCCATTAGTGACGCTTGAGCGCTTAGAATGGAGGTTAACTCCAGTTTTGTCGCCGCATTCGGTAGCACATTTAAAATTGGTAGGTAAAGCCGCTATACCGATGGAATAAAAAGCGATAGCCAGAACAATTTTGGAAATTTTCATGTTGGCGAATGAGGGCTGACAGTGTGAAAGTTATAAGGTAGGGAATTTTAAAACGAAAATTTAAAAGAGTTGAAAAGCTGCAAGTTGCAAGTTGCAAAGGAGTTTGATTATAAAGTAGCTTTATAGTGTAAAAAGCTTTTGTCGAAATCGATAATTAGGGAGTTGACTAAGATGATACTAACGGGCTATTACACCTTTTTTATACTTTGAATGCCTTTATTTTTAAAATTTACTAATAATATTATTATGGATGTATTGTCACATGTTTATCCAATATTAATGCGCATTAACTTGCGTAATTGTTGCTTTAAATTATAAAGTAATACATGCATATTTAATAGGTATTAAATATATAATTAATGCAACAGTATAAGCAATTACCGCGTAATATCTAAGTATATGCTAGTTTATTAATATATACTCATAAAAAGCAAATTGAAACGGAATTTAGTCGCCCGTACAGAGCTAAGAATAGCGTGGTGTAAGGGTCTTACCCCGGTAAAATACTCTGGATGCAAGATTAATAGGATTGAGGTTCTACAAGGGGGAAAACTATCTAGGTTGCGCCTTACGCACTGAGGAGTGCGCCCTCCACTACATACGCCGCGGCTATCACGTGCCCCGCGACTTTGTCCCTGCTCACGTGGCAGAGCCGGTGCGTCACCGGCTCCAGCCCCCGGAGGCTAGCCCCCTAACACGTGGCAAGAAATAAAAAACACAACATGGGCGTTATTATAAAGATTAGTAAAATTAATGAATGAGCGTAAGAATTAACGCACGTTATAAGTAAATAGTTTCTTATCTAATTGGATAATATATTGTTGGATTATTGCGAAGCTCATAAAAGATTTAATCTAATATTATATACCTGTGGCGAATTTAGCTGTTACAATGTTATTCTTACCTGCCTTTCGGGGAACCAAAGCAAGGGGGCCGCCGCCATTGTCGCGATAAACATGACCCGCTCCTTCCTTTCCATTAAATGGCGTTTTTTGGTTTGCATCGGAGGAGGGGTCCCGAACAGCAAATATAATATTTGCCTCGGTAATAACGTTATCACCATACCAAAAAACCCATATGGTGACGTTGTTTAGTACGATTTGAGAAAGAATGCAGAAAATGGATTTTAATTAAAAGGGTTTTCTCGGCACCACCGTTTTCGTTAAAAAATGCCGTCGAAATAATACGGTCCGATTATTCCATTTAGTAGAATAAAATACAAAAATATTTATCGATGTCGGAATAGAGGGAATTGCGGTTAATATTAACAATAGACTAATGAATTAGGTGTAATGCCGCACAAGCCAATTGCACGTAACTCACCCGCCCAATTCCGGGTATAAGATGGAAGGACGTTCAAAAGCTCACCTCTACATAGTTTTATAGAAGATGTACAATAATACGTATATATCCGTATAATAACGTTCTGTTAATCGATTGACATTACGAAAGGCCTATTAACAGGAATATTATTAGGTATATTTTATAAATATTTATATATCCAATTTTCAAATTTTGAATTAGGGTGAAAATGTTAATATAAAAACGGATAAACTATATAAATTTGGACAGTTTATACAAGTTTAATAACTTTTATTTATATATAATAAAATAAATTAACTTGTCCAAAAACGATATCATTAAAATATGTTATATAGAAGGAGAAAAGGATAAAAGTTTCGCCATTTTATTATATAAAATGGCCATTTATAAGTTTAAGTTCAATTGCACGTGGACGTTTATTTATCACCATAATGAGCTTCGTAAAGATAAGCCTGCAATGTAAGGGCGATTTAATGCGAAACTTTGAAGCTGAGTGTAAAAAAGGGAAGAAAACACGCAGTGCTAATGGCGTACACGCTCCTAAACAAATAACAAATGAATCATGGCGCCTTATTACGCGAGGTGGAGCCAGTTACGGTTGGCAGTTGCCCCGATACGCTACCGCATAAACATCGTGCATAAATCCAGCCACAAATTAACCCAGGGGCTTAAAAATAAACCATTTAAGTAAAGCTTTTACTATTTAAATGATAATATTATTTATAATACTTATTACGGCCATGGTAAACATAATACGGAAATTAGTTTTAACACCGCTTATTATTTCGTACACCCCTTATTAACGGCTATGCGGATTATCGTTAATAAACCAAGGCGATTTTGTTCTAAGGCATTCCAAAACCCCCCCACGGGGGCCCGTGGCAGCCCAAATCGGTGGGGCGGCTAACCCGTGGGTGGGTTGAATCTTTTGTGGGGGGCCCGGCCCGGCCCAAAACCGTACACGGGTTTTTTTGGCGACCCGCGGGCCCCCGTGGGAGAACCCGTATAATTACAAATCTTCCATATTTATATTTATGAATTTTCTTCGAATTATAGGTAAAATTACAATTACAAATGAAATATAATTTACAGTTTAGAATAAAATATAGTATATATTTACGATTACAGATAAACCATAACATAAAATAACGATAATAAATTAAATATAATATAAAATCAAGATAATAAATGATATATAATATAAAATCACGATAATAAATTAGATATAAAATAAAATCACGATAATACATCAAATATAATATAAAATCACGATTATAAATCAGATATCATATAAATCTACGATTGCAAATAAAATATAAAAAGAAAAATAAATATATTAAACCTCTATTTTACAATTGGGAGTTTTTCGAATTACGCCCATACACGATATTACCCCGTACCCCTTTCACTGCCCTAAATGGGGTTTTTATTAACAATTTATTAGGTTAAAGCCCTTTTTAACTAAAAACGGGTAATAGGGGTATGCGGTTAATATTTCCCCGGATTGGGGTATTAACGACCGTTACCTAAATAGGATTATCGTTATCCGAATTTGAATTTTCGTTTAATTCCCCCAAATTGTACACGAACCCAACAGATTCCTCAAAACGGTCGTTTTCAGCTTTTTCGTTTTCCGGGGATATAAATTCTTTATATACGAAAAATTTTAATACCGATTAAAAAAAATAATTTTCTTTTAATCGAAACGTCAATAATAGCACGGTCCCAAATTGCCGATAAAATGAGCAAAAATTGGCTAAAAGGAATCGAATTACCTAATCATAATTATAACCGTTTAATGAAAATGGAAAAAGCAAAAATAATTGAAATATCGCGGGCGATTTGGGTAAATTCCGGGAATTTGGTTTTATGGGTAACCCATTAACTGAAAGTATTATTATCGTTTTTTATAATTGCGGTATATAATCGAGGATTAGTATATATATTCATATAATTCTCCCTATAATTATCCGTATAATTATCCGTATAACCATCTATAATCTAAAAATAACGAATTTTAAATAAAGAATATTTTAATTTTTAACCGGATATTTTTTTAACAAAACGATCGATGGAATATGGGTTGTTTATTGGATTTTAATTTTGGTTGGGAATATATTTGCGTTTTTTGGACTTGGTTTGCGTTATAAAATAAATAAAATTGGATCCGTTCCCGGGTAAATTAATTTTGTTTTGGGATGGAAATTTGGATTTCGCTGTTACGAATATAATTCGGCCAAACAATTAATATCCCGGTTAATTAAAGTTTTCATTTTTTAATTGGTATGTTTTACGTATTATCGGAACCTATTTTTTTTAAAATCCGTCCGCGTAAATGGGATTAGAATAGCCGTTATAAGGTATATTTTTTCAATTTTTTAACGTTAAATTAAGTTAATATATTTGTCCAGTTTTGCTCGTGCGATACGAATTGCGTTTTTCAAATTGGTATATTATCCCGTTTATAGATATTTTTAAACTTTTCCCCAGAATTTTCGTTCGAAATTGGTAAAAGCAATTCCAATAGCTTTTTACCCAAATAAAACGTACGCAATTGTTTCCATTTTATTAGCGTTAAAAATATTGGTAAAAACCGCGATAGTTTAATCGTTGCCAAAAAACATTTTAAATCTTCCAACCTTTTGCAAATATTCGAAATTAGGATAAAATCGAACTCGCCCGGTTATTTTGGCCTTTTATTAATACAAAGTATCATTTAATAAATAATTCGATAGTTTTACGCAGTTAAAACGTACGCGTAATAACCGAAATGGTTAAACTCCATTTGGTTTATATATTTTTAATTAAAAAACGGGGTTTTTTAACGCCAAATTCGCCAGTCACTTGTTGCAAATTGCAAAAAAATTCGGTACGTTTGGGGCTTTAGTGCAGTAAAACCGCCAAATAACGTAATTAATATAAAAATAATATATTAAATAGTTATATTTTAAAACGTTTAATAAAACTAAACATTTATTTAGGCAATAATATATTTTGGGAGTATGTCCTTTATTCTAAATTCCTCCAAATTATTAATCGCCAAATATTTTTTGTCGTTGGAATTAACCGAAAATACGCGGAAATTTGTTTTAGGAATATAAAAATTTCAATATATAGCCCTTTTTATTAATTATAAAACGTAAATTACATAGAGGATCTGTAAAATGTTTAATTGTATTTGTGGTTAGGGAATATTTTTTCGAATTTCCGCAATAACGTCCCCGGTGCGGAAATTGGAAATATTATTAATTGTAATAATTAATATTTTACTTCCCAATTTATGTTTAAAAATAATTTGAACGGTAAATTTTACCAGTTTTTCCCTCGTTTTGCTGGCGTTAATTGTAATAAATTCCAAAATAATATACCGACGTACCCAATTATTGTGAATATAAACGGCCACAATACCGCAAAAAACGTGTTTTAAACCAAGGTTTATCCATCCGTCCACGACCAAAAAGAATTTGCCTTTTCTGGGGATATTTATTAAATTTTGGGCTATAATATTTTCGGAAATATTTTTGCATTTTTTGGCGAAAGTTTGTGGCGATGGAACTTTTTATCGATCGTTTCGGGTTTGTACAAATATTTTAAACTCCGAATTTTGTATAATATTGAATCCTTTTCGCAATAAAATACAAAATCGGACGTATAATTCCTCGACCTCGTCTTTCGAATATTTGTGGATCTTTTTCGTTTAAAAAGTGTAATTATATATTAATTTTTGCAAATATATAAATAATAATATAAAATAATTATAAAAATTGTTATATAAATGGTTATACAAATGGTTATATAAATGGTTATATTTCGTTAATAAATAGAAAGGATTTATTATATAAAAATCCGTAGGAATCTAATTGGGGTTAAGTAAATCGTTTTATAATCCGAATTCGTTTTAAATACAAACAATTGTACTCCGATGCCGTGTAAAAGTGCTAATTCCATTATACTGGTTGTTTTTACTTAATTGGGGACGTTTTAACATTTGCAAATATTTTTTGCAACTTAAATATAGTTCGCCGTTTTTTCGAAAAAAACCCTAATGGTAACATTGCCGAATTTCCGCCAAATCAGGTTTTTAAAACCCTTTAACGGTTAAATCGATTTTATTGTTTATTGATTACCAACGTCGAAACCAAAATCCAAAAACGAACAAATCGAGGAAATTATTCCATAATTTAAAGATATATGTATAATACGCATCCTTTTTCCCACCGTATAAAACAGGATCGCTGTAACCTGTGTTTTAAATATTTCCAAATACGGCAAAAAATTCGGTTTTAAACTCCAAATTTGATTTAAAAAGGCAACTACAATTGTACGAATTAACGCCAGTTAAACGTGGGACGGGTGTACATATATTCGAAAAGTTATCACGAAATTCGTTAATAATTCCAATATCCGGAAATACCAATTTTTCGACCAAAATTTCCGGAGGTGGCGATGCCGTATCCAATACGATAATATAATTAAAAATTTAAAAAAAAGTGAAAGTTTTTTCGTTATTGTTTCAAAATTTAGGAAGAAATGGAATTATATTTAATTTGTCCGTTTAATTAAACAGTGGAACTTTAAATAATCGATAACGGCGAAATATCGGTTAAATTTTGTATTAAGAATTTGTTAAAATCAAAAATTTGTACTATTTAATTGTTTTTTTTCTTTTTTGCATTATTATTTATCGCCAGGTTTTACCTATACAAATATGGTAAAAATAAAGTAAAAACAAGATGGACAAATTCCTCATTTTCCCAAATTAAACCAAATACTACTATATAATAAATAAACGTTTCTTTTTTTAATTATCGGATATTTAAATTAACAATCGGTAAATATCCGGTTAATCTACTTCGAACCCATTCCGTACTTTTATATTTCTTTGGACAAATAAACCTCCAATCACCTTTACGATGACGGGAAATTCCAAAAGCACCTTCACCTATTATTTATTTAAAGGATAATTTACAAATAAAACGAGGGAAAATTGAAAAAACCGTACAAAGGCAATTAAGGGCAAATTACCAAGTTGAAATACCGGAGAATTTAACACACGGGTACACAATAATGGATAATAAAGGAATAATCGTGCAAAACGGTTTAAACTTGGGAATAAAAAATATAATTGGTTATATTGGATGATTATATTTTAATAATTGTTTATAATAATTACATTAAAGGAAATCCGCCGATTGCAATCCCGTACAGACTTTCTAATCCTTAAAATTGTTTTTCAGCGTTGGGTTAAAAATATAATATTTATAATTGCGTTTTATATTATATTGCAAATACAAAAAAAGGTTTTAATCCTATTGCAAAAAGCGGCGGAAATGTGTTTGGTACAATTATTTATTGTTTTAAACCTTGTTGCTATTTATACAAAACAGGTTATAATATCGACGAAAAATATACAATTGGTTCGGTTAATATTAAAAGTAAAAGGTCATAAATTTCTTTTTTAAAATATTAAAATATAAAATTCAATTACCGTTTGGACAATTTTTTTTAATTTTGTTTTTATTTAATTGGAGATTTCCTACGTTAATTAAGTAAAAATAAGTCTTACGCAATTAAAAGCTTTAACTGCTAATACCACCGTAAATTATAAAATTAAAACTCGCACTCATTCTGCGTATTTAAATTAAATAGCAGGTTAAAAATTCTTTTTAAATTCTTTAAATATTTACTGTAAATTGGTTTTATAATTACTATTTATAGCTTTTTCACCCAACGTTTAGGTGTTTTTGGGTAATTAAGCACCCCAACCCAATTATTCGCAGTAAATGGGGGCGTAACCTATCCATTTATATTTTCCTAAATTATTATTCGGTAAATAATGCGAATAAATTTGTTTAACATATTTATATATATTTTATAAAGGGTTTATTTAGCCCAAGTACGTTGGATAGGTGTTTTACGATTCAAACTTTCATGCAATTCTTAAACGCGGAATAGGGCGGTAATTTTAGTGTAATTATAATTTACAATTAAAAGTTTGCGTACGTTAAAGCAAATAAAAACGCGTAAAAAAATTGCTTTAACCAAAATAAAGGACTGTATAAACGTAAAATAAGTCGCCCTGCAAGATAATTAACAATTATTTTATGTCGGAAAATTAAAATGTATGAAATTTATTTTGGTTTAATTTCAAATAACTGGTATATTTGGTTTGTATTAAAATTATAAACCGCAGTGTTTTTTGCCCAGTAGTGCATTTTAATGGCCAAATGGGTTACCAAAAAATACCAGTATTAATATATTGTATGGTAAAATAAACCACGCAATATTTAAAATTATTAACCGAATATTTAAATAACCATTTTATATAATTGTTTATAATTTACCAATTTAACTATTTTGGTTTAATTTAAATTGGCCGTTTAACCAAAGTGCGCGGTTTTGTGGCGGATTTGGCGTATTATATAATCAACTTTTGAAGATTTTTTAGGTAAAATACCTTTACCAAACCTGTGCAAAATCTGGCGGATAAATTAACTCGTTTTA
This sequence comes from Pyricularia pennisetigena, assembly GCF_004337985.1. Taxonomy (NCBI): domain Eukaryota; kingdom Fungi; phylum Ascomycota; class Sordariomycetes; order Magnaporthales; family Pyriculariaceae; genus Pyricularia; species Pyricularia pennisetigena. The sequence continues at coordinate 54,493 of NW_021940921.1, forward strand.
TTCTGGTAGGTGTATTATTTATTTAACAATACAATAACCATTTTTTCCCGTTTTTGTATTTTCAATTCGGCCCTTTTAATGGGCATTTGAAAAAACGTTTGAAAGATATCTTTTAAATTATCCAAATGTTTTACATTTTCCCAATTTTCCTCGTGAATTGGGGTAAGGGTGCGGGATTTCAAACCGAATTTGGATTGCAGATTTTTCCAATATTAATTTTAAAACTTTTTGGATGGTTATATGTAATAATTAACACGTTATTTTGGTGTCAAAAAACGTTATATATAACAATTATTCACTTTTTGGTAATAAAATTAATTTTAAATTTATTTTCCATTTGCTTTCGTGCGAATTTTATAAACGCAAAATATTTATATTCGTTCCGCACTTTGGATTTTTAACGAAATAATGCAGTGTTAAAACGCTTGCGTGCGCGGTCAATTACTAGTTTAAACCCGTCGCCATTCTTTGTTTGCGTTTTCGGTCTTTTATTGCGATTGCGCGATTTGTAGGCTTTTTGTCCTATTTTTTCGTCATTTTTGCGCTTGCGGGTTAAAAATTGTTAAATTTCAAATTAAAACAAAAATACATTTTTTAACATTAAAATGTTTACCCATATTTGCAAGCAATAATAGGATTTGAAAATAATTAATTGTTCCAAATATAGCAAAATTGTAATCAAAATTTAAAATTTTACTATTTTAATAAATTTAATAAAATATAAAAGATTTACGTTTGGATTCCCAATTTGGTTACCCTATATTTAATTTGTTTGCACTTTACCCAATTAGGTTTAACGCCGTTGTAAAAACTTTCCATATTAAACCTAATTAGGTTTAAATTAAACCATACCCCGTTTTTATTCATTTTTTCGCAATTGCTAAAAAATTTCGGTTTTTAACCCGACTATTTATCCCCACCAATTTCTTTTTTTATTTTTTTCTTCGTTATCCACTATTCGCATTACCTGTAACCATTTTTCGCTACTATCTTTATTTTTATTAAAAGATTTATCGCTAAACTATTCTCAATTAATTTGGTTAACATAGCTTTTCGCGCCCAAATCCCCCCTTCGACTGCAGGTAAAAAGCCTTAAACCTTTTTTTAATTTACGAAACCTTAAATTTTTCCTTAATTTACATAAAAAGTTTAAAAAAAAATATACTAATAAATAAACAGGGGCAAAATCGCCGGTTTAAACCTGATAATAAATTTTATTTATTTTTTATTTTACAATTATATATTAACTGCATTTTAATGATTGTTTTACGCGAAATTAGGCGGTTCTAAAAAGTCCCCGAAATACCTATCCCTAAAACTCCTTTTCGACGCTTGGTACGGGAATTGGTTTAAAATTATAAAAATGGTTTTCGTTTCCAATTAATAGTTTTTATGGTTTTGTAAAAAACAGCAAAATGTTTTTTTATTATTTTTTTACAGGTAAAAACCCTTGATTATTTCCATTTTGAATAACCAATTTAATATTATTTAATTACCAATTTCTACACTATCCACGTTCGCCGTATTATTATCCAAATTAAAAATATATATTTCGTTGAATATATTTCAAATATTATGGATAAATAAATATACCCCCAATATTTGAACCAAAATTCTTTTTTAAATAACTGGTTATTTCCGCATTCACTCCAAAAATAAAAAATTTATATCCCCATTACCCGTCGTTTCAACTTTATTTGGTTTTAATAATTAAAACCCATTACGCTTTACATCGAAACTCCCAAAAATTTCCAAAATAGCGAAAATTCTGTTATTTGCCAAATTTGCAGGTACAAAACCTGCCAAAACTACTGGTAAAACATTCCCGAAAACTGCTGGAAAAAATTTCCCGCAATTAATTATTATTGCAAATTCGTCATTTTCGTTTTCGTTTATAGATTCGACTTCTGTGAACATGGCTAGCGCAGGGCTAATTATATTAGCTACCCTGCATTATCTTATAACGGCTAGCACGGACTAATTTTATTAGTCACCCTGCATCGAATAAATAAATAAATAACAAATAAAACGTATACGCGTTTATACACACAAAGCTTTATATATCACGTCTTTGTTCATAGTTTCAACAACAAAACAAATACGTCATATTTAATCTAGCTTAGTGGTATAATGCACGTACCATAATCTATATCATATATACGTTGAAGTGCGTGGGTTCGAATCCCGTTGTGGTCGCAGATTTTCTGTGCATGCATAAGCACAATAGGCCGTTAGGCTCAATAGGTCGGCAGGTCAGTCACATGAATAAGGCCAAATCATGTGACGTGACCCCGCATTCCGGACATCCGGATCGAAGATCTGCACCTACGGATTCGAACACGTAATTCATAACTTAGCCTTAGATTTATCACCTTTATACCTTCATCGATTCAACGATTCAACGAATCGATTGTGCAACAATATATCATCTCTATTACCCGTTAGCAGACGGTTATCTGCCATTTCAACGTTCCATCAGCCTTATACGTGATCCACTTTTCCCCGCGTTCAAGATTAAGCTTATTCTATCTCGTAACCTCCTCACAGGTTATGAGCCCGGATTAGCTCATACCAACGAGATCCATACCGATACCAATACCATCAAATCCATCGATTATTCTTCAGCCCTATCTCGGATCATCCCGAGCCTTATACCATTCGATAGCTCTATTCACGCTCTATCCAACGGTATAATTACCGAAACCGGAATCGCACGCGCCGTCGAGAGAACCCGACCTTTACCTATACCTACCTATATACCTCAACAAACACTCGCCTATATCTTCACCGCTATTCGACCTATCGATACGAGACCTATACCATCCGAAAGCTCCTTTTAAGACCTATTCAACCGAATAACCCTTTCGACCCTAACCCCGACCACAACGGGATTCGAACCCACGCACTTCAACGTATATATGATATAGATTATGGTACGTGCATTATACCACTAAGCTAGATTAAATATGACGTATTTGTTTTGTTGTTGAAACTATGAACAAAGACGTGATATATAAAGCTTTGTGTGTATAAACGCGTATACGTTTTATTTGTTATTTATTTATTTATTCGATGCAGGGTGACTAATAAAATTAGTCCGTGCTAGCCGTTATAAGATAATGCAGGGTAGCTAATATAATTAGCCCTGCGCTAGCCATGTTCACAACTTCCTCTTCGTTTTAATTTTTTTTTAATAATATAGGTGAAAATAATTATAAAAACGAACAGGAAAAACAGGAAAAAAAATTGGATAAAAAATTGGATAAAAACTTGGATAAAAAATAGGATAAGAAATAGAAAAAACAGCGGGATAACCAGGTTAATTTTATTAATTTTAATGCGGATATGAAAAATAATAATTAGGCTGTATAAAAAAGAAATTATACGTTTAAAAAAAGGGATGGTTATTTAGGATGATTATTATAATTTCTTTCCCATTATACTGCGTTGTTTTTAATTTTAATACCTGCTAATCGATAACTACATTAATGGATATATTTTATTTATTAATTATTTATCCCGATTTTAACAAAATCGTTTTCCTTTTACATTATTATCCCTTTTTTATTGTCCCAGCACGAAAACCCGCGGGTTACCCAATTCGGGTTAAGCCCGCCAGCCCAAGGGCCCCCATTTACCCGCCAAAAAAACCGGTTGGCCATTACGGCCCCCCGCTAAGAGCCCATGGGTTGGCGGGCCGGGCTGGGCTAACCCTGTTTTCGGGTTTTGGCAGGCCTTATTTTGCTCATAGCCAGTCTATTTTGGGGGAACTGATAAAATAATAAACACATGTTCGTTTACATGGTATAAATAAGCCTAAAAACTAATCGACCTGGTTAGCATTCCGCCTAAAATAAACGGGGTTAGCTTTTAATAATATTACTGCTTTACCACGAATAGTGTTTTATTATATACGGTCCTAGCCCGAACGCCTGTCGAAAAACGTTTTGTAAACGCATATTCGCTGAAATCAAATTAACAGTGTTTTGTGCCGTGGGAGTCCGAAAGGGCACTTTTAGCAAATAAATAAATGCTGCCGTATTAACGCGCTTATTCCAATACAAAAATCCATTTTTGCGAGAATCTAATAAATCCAGCTGTGCAAATGGCAATTTAATTTAATAGCTGAGGGCGTAATTATCGTACTCGCCATCGGATATGGGAGAATTACTCGTCCTAAAATAGGCAACAAAGCTAGTTATTGTAACTGGTAGCACCTAATAATTTAAATGAGAATCTCCTGACGTTAAAATGGATTGTGCCATTATTAAGAGGGCAACCGAGGTTTTAACCCTTTTTCATTTGACGCTGGGCCCCACATTACCGACCCCTAAAAATACCTACTTAACCACATTAACCGTTTATTTTATTTATAAATATTTAAACAAATTTTTCACTTTCAAATTTGATTTTTGAATATTTTGCTCCAAATTTTCTCATAAATTATACAGTGAAATTTGTGAGGATTAGGCCCCCAGACTAACCCTCACATTCACGACTCGGCTCTCCCAGCCACGCTGAGCCAGGGGTCGGATAAAGGGATCCACTAACCCCGGGTTTTAACGCGTCTTTCCAGCACGCCGTCAATTATAATTTCTCTCTTCTCTTCAGTTTAGAATCTTCGTCGATAGCGCCTAATATACCAAGGTTCTCCAATATATACCTAGCCGTGATATTATCCGTAACCGTGAAATGCTAATCCAGGAACCGGTTAAGGTTTTTAGCCGGAAACCATTGTTATTTTAGGATTATGGGTTGCTAATAGGGGTTTAAGTATTAGCTTAGGTGTGGTGTGTTGCTAATTGCGCTATAAAGGCCTGTAATTACAGGGTTTAAATGCACTAAACTATTTATTAAAATGATTTACTAACTCTGGGATTAATAGCTTAAATTTATTAGTGGGGAAGATTTTGTTTTATCTCCCTTATATACCCTCAGACATCGAAATGGGGGTCCACACGCCTGAAACTGTTCCGGTACCGCAAACGATTTTCCGAAAAATTATTTTATATAGGTTTTTGAAAAAAACACCTTTATCGCTAGTCTTAGTGCTTAGACTAGACCCCCTTGTTTCGCAGTGGGGACCGAGCGGTCCATATACCTTTTAGCCACATGGTTTTTCGACCAATTACATTGGCCAACAAGAACGCGCTCATTCTAGTTTGAGGACAATTTGTCGCATTTCGCCGTTTATAGCGGGTATGTACATTATATTCGAATTACAATAGCAAAACAAAATGGTGTAACTAAAGTGTGCAATTGAGTATTCGAATAGAAAAGTGAATAAAACTTATAAAAGTATAAAATAACCTACGTTGGATTAATTGAAGCTTGGAGATTCTTCTACTATAAGACGCGTCCCTGCAGCCAGTGTAACTGGAAAGATATTTAAATATTTAGTAAAACTTGTAATTCTGATTACATTTAATTATTCTTTTAAGTAATTACATAAAATATTAGTTTGAAAATAATCTGTTATATTTATAGTTTAGCGGACCTAGAACTGTGAAGTGCATGCAATTATCATTTAAAATAACAGTTTTATTGATATTATTGTTGGAATAGAGGTAATTATAGTTAAATTAACGATAGAGCGATGAACTACGTGCAATGCCGCACGTGCCAATTGCACGTGACTCACCCGCCCAATTGCGAACTATAAAACGGAAGGACGTGAAGAAACTCACCTTTAGAGAGTTTTAAAAAAAAGATAATTAATACATATCTTTATACTCGTATAATAACGTTCTGTTAATCGATCGACATTACGGAAAACCTATTAATATTAATAAATGTTATTCAGGTAATATAGAAAACTAAGATGAAAGGATTGAACGTTAATGCCGTTATCCTATAAATGTTTTCAGGATTAACAGGATATCCTACGGTTAATGAGAAAAGGCCGTCCTAACCCGTTAGGATTTTCACATCAAACGGGCAACGCCTTTACAAAACGTTACGTAAAAAAAGGAAAAAATAACCGTTATTGTACGAATGTTAAAGGGTTTTAGGAATTTACCATTTAGGCAAATTATTTTATTCATGAACAAATAATAATAAAAACGTATATTATACGACAGAAATACGATAAAATAAGGCCAGAAACTGGTTTCCAGGTTAACGACAAACGTTAAAACAAGGTACGAACCTTCCTTAACAATATATTGTCGAAATTCCAGCTTCTTTTATTAATAAAAGAACGAATTGACGCGGAATTCCTATATAAACCCTCCCACGAATTCTCGGGAAATCCGGAAAGAATATTAATAATTCGACGAAAAATATGGATTTTTAAAATATTTAACCGATTTAGGGAGGACGAGCGCGAAAAAGCATTATTAATTTCGTACCAATAGAATTCGAAGGATAGATTGGAAGCCATTTTATAATTTGGAATCTTTGAATCCGAAAGGTTTTAAAAGCATATTTGGAATTTTGTGGAATTATCTTACAATGTAAAGGAAATGGAAAAAAACGGTTAACAATTTGCCGAAATAGTAAATTGAAATTATAGAATACCTATATTGGCAATTTTTTCACCCGGTAACCAAAACTAAACGATGGAATTAAAAACCGAAAACACGGAAAACGTTATTCCAACAAAAGAATAAAAAGAGGAAAATAACCGGTTTGCAAAAAATGGGGCAATTAAAATTACCTTTTCCGCGAATTAAAAAATTAAAGGTTTTACTAAATTCCCAAAAGGAAAAAGTTTTGGCGAAAATAAAGTTATAACGAGCTATGAAGCGGAATATTAGGTAATAATGAGTTACGATAAATAATAGGGGATAACATAAAATAATAAGGAAAAATGCTAAACGTTTACGAATATATTCCATTATTGCAAATCCTGAACGCATTGATTGAATTATACCAAATAAAAGCGTTTCACAGCGCGTAAAATGAAAAAAAAGCCTATTGAGGGAAATTATACGATATTTTGGATGATAAAATTAAAGGTTTTATAAACATTTGCAAAACATTACAAATCCCGCTAACCCAAGGCCATGCATTATTCCCATTAATTTTAACAAAAAGCGTAAAAACGCATTTTTCCAAGCATATAAATAGGCGAACAACGTTTAAGGAAATGTATGTGGAGTTTAAAAAAGGGTTTAAAATACCGTTTTTGCGTTAAATATATTATAAAAAATGGAATCTTGTCAGTTCCGAAAACGTTAAAACGGAACCCAATCGCGATGGAAAACGAAATTTAGAAATTATACAAATTATGTTGAAAAATTGCAAATTTGCTAAAAAGCATTAAGGTTTAAGTATGCGGATAAGAAACACCTTATTGCAACGACCCCAAGGGTAATCGAAAACGTAAAAAACTTTTAAACCGTTATTGCTAACGTTGCGACTATTTTCCCGGTATTATTGAACCAAATATTAGTTCTTTTTAAATTGGAAAAACGATATACGGTATATAATACGTTTTTCGTTAACCGGAGATAAAAAGATATAAAGGCCGTAAAAAACGAAATTATTACTATTACCCGCGCCGAGGATACGATAAATAACCTGGCCAATTTTTTAAAAACCAGGGATATTATTTATGCGGTAAACCGGGGTATAAACCTTTTAATTATGCAAAAGAAAGGAAATATCGGTGGCGAAAATAAAAAAGGCGGATTGGGGAATACCGAACAGGAGATTAACGCGGAAATAAATAATCCCTTACCAACGGTGTAAACGACGGAAATAAGAAATATAAGGAAAAGAATTCGAACGACGAATTTAATAACGAAAGCAAATATAAATAATTCGGACGGATATAGGTAAATCTATTTTATAGGTTATAAGATAGCGGTACTCCTAATAAGCGAAATATTGGATGAACAAAATTTAAATAACGTTTGGTATGGAATTATACCGGATATAGGCGTTATAGCGATATTAACGGACGGTATTAGCTGAACAAAAGTATTGCAACGCAGAAAACCGAAAATTCAAATCGATAAATCGAATCCAAATAAAGCTAAAGTGTGTTTTAAAGCAGGCGAAGGGATTACCGCTATGGGAAAAATTATTTTAAATATATAAATTGGTATTATAACGTTCCATGTATTATTAATTTGAATACCATTTTTTATGCATTAGGGATATAAATAAATTCGGCGTATACCTAAATAATACCAGCAACGAGTTTATAAAAATCGATGGTACGAAAGTGCCAGTTTTACGCAAGCGGGGGTACTCACGGTTTTTCCTACCGGGATTAGAATTAAATGGACCGGGAATATATCTTATAAAAACAAAAAGCACGCCAACAATGTTTTTAACCGAAAAGAACTAGAAACGGTTTATCGAAAATTCAGCCACCCTCTATTAAAGCGTTTATGGAAGACGTTACAAAAAAAAGGCCACGAGGTTAACGGAAATGAATTAACTAGTAAACCGCTTTTATTACCATTGCCAGATTTAAGGGAACGTATTATAACGCTTTAAATTTACTTTTGAAAACGATATAAATTTCAATTACGAGATTACGGTGGACGTAATGTATTTGGAATCCAAACCAAATCTTTACGTTGTCGACGCGAGCACGGTATTTCAGGCCCCACGTTTTTTGAACAGTATAATAGCGAAAAGAATATAGGGAGTGTTAAAAAATATTGGATTAATATATATTTAGAATTACCCGATATTATTATATAAGATTTAGGTATAAACTTTGCCGCGGCCGGATTTCGAACAAAAACACGATTTTCCGGTATAATATATAACCAAATACCAATCGAGACATAATAGCTACGACAAAAGGTCAAACGCTATTATAAACCGTTACGAAAAGCGTGCGAAATAATAAAAGTTAAATATAAGGAAAAAAATACCGTAAAACGTATTGTAAATAGCGGTAAAAACCGTAAATCATATTATCAACCCGAACGGCCTAATACCTACCCTATTGGCATTTGGGGCAATGCCACGTGTTACTAACGATTTAACGTTTTGGAAAACCAAATATAACGCGCCGAAACTGTTAATAAAGCTATAAAGGAATTTAAAAGAATAATAGCGTAAAAGAACGCTAAAAAAGCAATAAAAACAAAAAATAACCCGAAAATCAAATTTAAAATGGCAATATTATTGGAAATGGGATTAAAGGTTTTAGTATATAAAAGAAAATAAACATGGACCGGACTTTTTAAAGTATTTAACGAATTAAATTCAATAATAATAGTTAATGTAATAAATGGCTTTTCCACGTTTTAAAACACGTATATAAAACTATATCACCGTTTTATAGAGCAAATAAAAACCGATAATAACGAAACCATATATTACGATCAAGGTATCGGGTAACCTGTTCTTAAGATAAAATACAGTGGGTTAGAGCAACTGAGCGTCTTAACTGGGTAACGGGGGTTCTTAATAACCGGGCTAAAATGATAATCGATTACTAAATAAGTAGTAAATTAATTGCTGCTTAACAATCCTCAGCTAAATTCTATTAACATGGTAATAAATATATCTTATACGAATTATATTTCCAATATAATTTCTTCTAAAAGTCCCTAATTTTGGAAATCGTCGAAAATCTCCAAAAGTCAGGTTATAATTTTTTGAAATTATCCCCTATTCGTTTGAAATTAATCGTTTCGGCAATTACGTAATATTACGTAATTAAATCCTTATATAATCTTATTTCCTACCGGTGGGTGTCCTTTTTGGTCGAATATCGTTAAAAGGGGTGTAACCCCGTCTAGCCTCCCTAATACCGGCCCAATTATTTGGTCGTAATATTAGGTTTCCTTTCCTTTGGCCAAATCCTTTTAATCTTTAACTAATCTGTACTTCCCTAATTTTTATTTTTGGTTTTAAAATTGTTTCTATTAACTTTCCGGCGCCATATTTAATCGCGTAACCAAATTAAAATCTGGTCGCTCGTCGAGAAAACGTCGTTCCGCCTTTTTTTTTTACTTTTATCGACGGTGGAAATCGCCGCTTATTCTGCTTATAAATCGAAGGCAATACCCAAACATTCGGTTTTTTATTAAAGTTCTTTTCGCTGTAGTAAATATTTGCGGACGAACCGCTCGACGTGCGACGTCCTTGGAATTCCGCCTGTTTAATTCCGCAAAATTGGCCAATAATATACTAAATTGGAGGAGGAATTAAAAATTGCAGAAAAAATTCGCCGTCGGGCGGACGAAAAAGTTCGTTTGGCCGACGCGAAGGTCGAACGCCTTTATAAATAAAGAGAAATGTAGTTTAAAAAGATAATGCGAGCTGTATTTCGTGGTATTAACGATTTGGAGGAGTTAAAACGAGTGCAACGTAAAAAACCAAAATGAAAAAAGCGGCGGCGATTAGCCGAAATATTTCCCGAAATGTTTTTGGAATCGCTTTTTCCGGATTACAATTTTGCCTGGAATTCGTTTTTCCCAATAGGTCCTTTAAATTCTTTTCTGTTAAATAAAGTAAATATTTTTGGGCAGTAGTCAATTGGTAAATTATTTTATTCGTATATTTTAACTTTTAATACACATTAATGGCTTTTTTGTAAACTCCTTTAGTGGTATAGTTTCAAATCCTGGTCGATTTTTGATTTTTGGGAATAATAAATGGTATTTGTTTTAAATTTTCCTTTTCTTTTGGCTAATTTGCTCGTAAGTCCAATTCCTAATAATATTGGCGGAAAACTTCCTGGCAATTTTAAAGGTGGTTAAAAAATTCCCAAATACTTTCTTCGTATTTTTAATTTTCCTATTTAATAAAGTATTTTGTTTTACCGTAATTGCGTTTGTGGTTTAATATTCGTTCGACGTCGTACGTTTTTTTTGCGTCGATCTCAATTGCTTTTTGGATATTGGTACCGTATAATGCTAATTCCAGTAATAATACGTGGAACGTTGGGTGGATTTTCATAATATTTAACAATGAAAATTTATAATTGGTTTTGCTAATTTCTTTAATAATTTTAAAAATCCAAGCTTTTTAAAATTAAATTTACTATTTGGTCGCTCTGTTCTCATGTTACGTCGAATAAATTAAACGTTATTTCCGCTCTAAAAGCATAGTCTCTTTATCCGATATTAATTATCGTATTTGGTTATTTTCTTTCGTACGAATTCTAATTTTTGTTCGAACTTTTGGTGGAATTTTCGTAATTCGTTCGCTTATTTGTCGGTTCGTAGGGCCGTAATCGTGGTTTTTGGTTTTCCATATACGGTAGCATTAAATCCAAAATTAATATAAAACGGGGTTATTTTAATATTTTTGTTTTTTAAACTGTTGTACGCGAATTGTGTTTTAGGTAATAATAGTACCCAATTATCCTACTTATAATTTACATAACAATTTAAACATTATTTTAATCTTTGGTCCGCTCGTTTTACTTGTCCGTCCGTTTTGAGTGGAAAATTATAAATAATTTATAGTCGGTCCCTAGCTATTTTATTAAAAACTTCTTAAATTGTATTGTCAAAAAATTATTTTTATCCGTAACAATGTTTTTTGAAAATCCGCATTTGCTAATAATTATTCGTAGGAGTGTGTAAAAAAAATTTTCGGCGTTGCTACTTCTTTTATAAAACAGGAAATAGGCGTATTTGGTAGATTTGTTCATTATAGTTAATATATTATCGTATTTGGTTTTAGTAAAAACTCTTTTGGAAGGTGGTAATTTAACGATAAAATCCATTATAATGGGTTATTATACCTTATTAGGGGCTGGTAAAAGCTATAAAAACTCATAAAATCTGTGTTTTACGGATTTGCGTTTTGCGCAAAACTCGCAATCCTTAATAGCTTTTCGTATTTCCTATCGTATTTTTTTGAAATAATAATATTGTTTTAACCGTTTCCATATTTTGGAAATTCTTTAGTATCCGTGGGTTTTATTTTCGTGGATGTTTCGTATTTCCTTTGGCTTAATTACCGTAATAATCGTTATAAGGTTTCGGTGTGCTGGTAAAAGGCTTCCGTTATAGTTTATTGTAAAAATCTTCCGTATTTTTTCAGGTATTATGTGTTTATAATTTGGCTTTCTGCTAAAGGCGTCGGCCCTACTTTCTTTTGTTCCTTCTCGATGAATAATCCTAAAATGGAATTCTAATAGGAATTTTGCCCATTTAATTTGTCGTTTGTTTAAGATTTTATCAATGGTAAAATGGGTTAGGTTTTTATAATCCCGTTTTAATTAATATTTCCTATTTCATTCCGCATAATTGTGGTTTTTATTTTTCGAACATTCGGATAATAATTATAAACTTTTTATCGTAAATTTGGTAGGTGAACTTTGGTCCATATAATTTTTGTAAAAAAAAGGCGCAAAAGTATGGGCGTCCTTTTTCGTTTCCTTGGTTAAATTATCCTCCGATTATATAATCGGATGCGTCGGTTTCGATTTCGAAAGTTTTTATTAGATTTAATATTTTTAGGACTGGTTTTTGTGTTATTGCATTCCGTAGCTATTCGCAAATTTGCTGTATTTATTCCGTACATTGGAGTTTTAAATCTTTTTTAATTATATTGGTCAACGGGGTGGTAATCGCGCCGTACCTTTTAATAAATCTTTTGTAAAAGTTTACGAATCCAAAAAAATGCCCAAACGTTTTTCACGTTCTGTGGTGAGGGCAATTTTTTAACTGTTTGGATTTTTGATGCTTCCATCCTATTTTTTCCATGGGCGATAATACATTTTAGGAAATTAATTTGTTTAATGTACAAAAGGCCTTTTTTGGGTTTAATTAAAAGTTTAACGTTTTGTAGTTTGTATAAATTTGTGTTAACGTGTTTTTTATATTTTTCTAACGTTTTGGAAAAAATAAGGATATTATCCAGGTAAATAACGATTAAAATATTTAAACATTCCTTAAAAACGTGGTTAATTATCGTTTGGGAAATTGCGGGGGCGTTCGTAAAACCGAAAAGCATTATAAGGTATTTGTAGTATCTTCGCTTAACACAGAATTTTGTTTTCCATTCCTCGCCTTGCTTTATACGGGATAAATTATATATTTGTTTAAAATTTAATATCGTAAACCATTATTTTTAATAAAATAGATTTCGACATTTTCCTATCAATGGGGGCGGGTAGCAATTTTTTATTATAAAATCGTTTAATTATTCGTAATCCACGCATAGTTGTAATTTTCCGATCTTTTTTGGTACGAAAAGGATTAGTTATCCTGCTGGTAACATCGATGGTTTAATATATCTTTTTTTGAAACTTTTTGCGAAGTATTCGTTTAAAACCTTCATTTATGTTGGACCTAAACCCTATATTTTATGGAACTTCGGTCGGGTTCCTTTTTCTAATAGTATTTCGTGGTGAAACGGGCTACATTCGGATAATCTGGGTTCGAAATTTTCGTTAAATAGTCGTATATAAATTTGGTATTCTTTCGGGATTTTGCCGTTTTTGGTCTGTTTCTCGTGGTTCATATTGTGTAATTGGATTGGTTCTAGCCTGTGGATACTCGCTTTTTTTCCGATATTGGTTCCGGGGTTGGTTATCCTTTTTATAAATACGTTATTTATTTTATTTAGTCCTTCCGTGCCCTAGATGTTTTATATAAACCCTGCTATACTGGAGGTCGTTCAATAATTATGTGTTTCTTCCATTAAATCTGGTTTATAATCCAATTTATCCGGGGGTTGCTTTTTTTAAACTAGGGAATTTTTGAAATTATATTTTTATTCCCTATTTCCATAATATTTACAATAATTTATTCCTTTCGCTTATAATTTTCTATCCAAAAAGGTACGGCTTTTGTTCCGATGGTATCGTTCCCGTATAAAATTGCTTTTCCTTTTACGGTTTGCAATCGGTATAGTTTTTTTTTATTGCTAAAATATCCGTCGTTTTTTCACGATTTTTGGGGAAATGTAGTTATTTTATACTCCGTTATTAAAGAACGTTCGTGTAAATCTTCCATTAAATGATATATTTAGGAATATATATTCGTGTACTGCTTTCGTGGTTTGCGTGGCGTTTAGGGCTTTTTATTCCGTTTTTATTGCTACCGTCTGGTACCCTATAGCGTTTGGCCATTTTAGTTTTTCAATTTGCTCCATTCGCGTCGTGGGTTTTTATTTTCTTTATTTCGGGGCGTATAACTGCTTTTAATTTTAGTTTTATCGAATCGGTATCCTTTTAGTATAGGTGTTTTTCGTAGGTTTATGGGTGTTTTTCTATTTTTCATATTAGGGTTCCATACAATTTTTGTTATTGGTGCGGGTCCTGGTTATGGTAACTTTATTTTATATTATATTTGTATTTTGGTTAATATAAGTATTTTATATATATTTCGGGCATATTCGTACCATAGAAACTGTTTTGAATCATAACATATTATAAGGTAATCGTTATAAAAGGTAAAAATTACCGCTGGCTCGGTATTAAGTCTTATTTTAATTTCCCAATTGAGTAATTCGGTGGTAGTATATACTTCGTGGATATTTGTTATTTTACGTCGTCGTAGGAAAAAATCGTGGATTATTTCCCTGCTAAAATATAATTTGTAATTATTTCGCAAATATTTTACCCAAAAAACCTTTATATATTTAGGATATTTGGTGTCCAAAATAAAGTGGTTTCCGAAAATTGGATTAATTGGTTTTATGGGGCTTTATATTTGTATTTGAAATGGTATTCCGGGGAATTGTATTAATTGGTCGTTTCGGTATAGATTAATGGGTTTTCTTTCGTATATATCGGGGTTATTTTCCTTTGCTGCACTGTATAAATTTGAAAATATAGTTTCCTTTTCGTTAAATTCGTTTTTAAATTCGTTATTAGATTCGTTTATTAGGGTTTATTAAATTATTCGGATGCGGTGGGTTTGTCCATATAGTTTTAGTTTTGATTTTGTCAAGGTATTTAACTCCGTAAACTTGATTAATTTGGCGTTTTATTTGCGTAATTGTATTCGTGGTTTAATTTTTGTAAATACGCGATTCCCTATTATTAGGGTCCCGGTGCTTTTAAACTTTTGCGGGTATTATCCTGCGTCCATTTTTACGCTATTGTGGGTTATATGATTATCGTCGTAATATATGGTCCAGTTTATTGGGCTATATTAATCCGGTTACACTTATTAATAGGTAATGGCGTTTAATTTTCGTGGTTTTTAGGAATCGGGGGTGTTATTTTGGTATCCGGTTACAAAATTGGGATATAAACCTGGAATATTCCTGGGATAAAATTTGGCGATATATCCCGGTTTGTGACACTTAAAACCTTAACACTTTTGGGATTTTTGCGAGGTTTTTTATATTGCGTCGCGATAAAATGCATAAATCCGCTATATATTCCGGAGGAAATATTTTTTTAGCGAAACGGTTTAAGGTACTAATATTTACGTCCTGTATTGGTTTGTCGTAAAACTGGGCCCCATACGTTACCTTTCTCGCGTCGTTCTAAGTTCCATTTACAAAATTGGTTATTAATTTTAATTGCTAATTCCACGTACTCGGTTAAAATATCGGGTCGTTTTTTTTAACAAATTTGTTTTTAACCTTTTCTTTAAATCCCGTATAAAAACGTGCCAGTAGGGTTTCAGGGCCCCATTATAATTTGGCGGTAATTTATCGAAATTTACTAATGTATTTAAATGCCGATTTTATTCTGGTAAAGCGCACCAATTTATATTTAACCGCACGTTCCTCGTCTGGGTTGCCGAATATTTTTTTAAAACATTTGTCGAAATTTTTATAATCGTTGAAAATGCGGTTAATTTTAGTTTTACGGTCTCTTCCCTTATTACAATCCTAATAATTTCGTAGGGTTAGTTTGAACCAGGCGAACGTATCGCCTTTTAATAGCGAAACTGCGTAAATAACCTTATTTAGGTTATTATCGAAATTCTTTTGTTAAAATTAAAACAAGCCCGGGTTTTTGTAAAAACTCCCTGCGAAATACCTCGGGTATTATCGTAAGGTAATAGTAAGAAATATTTAATATAATTACTATTAATTAGATTAATTTATTCCGTTATTCGTTTTTGGAATTATTCATTTTCCACTTGGAACGTCGCGACTATTTGGCGCAAGGCGTTAACGTTGGCCGGAACGTTAATAATAAAAGGGGTTTAAAGGGTGGTTTTCTTGGAAGATATTATTTCGGCGATATTATTCGGTATATTTTAAAGCAAAATATTCAATAGGAGCAATTGAAATGTTACGATTACGGTATCGGGTAACCTGTTTATAGAATGAAATATAGTAGGCTAAAGTAATTAAACGTTTTAACTGGGTAACGGGGGTTTTAATAATTAGGCTGAAATTATAATCAATTTTTAAATAGGTAATAACTTAATGACTACTAAATAATCCTAAACTAAATCCTGTTTATATGGTAATAAACGTCTTTTATATTAATTATATTTCCAATGTAATCCCTCCTGTAAGTCCCTAATTTCGGAAATCGTCGAAAGTCTCCAGAGATTAGGTTATGATTTTTAAGATTATATCCTATTCGTTTAAGATTAATTGTTTCGGCAGTTACGTAACATTACGTAACTAAATCCTTATATAATTTCATTTCCTGCCAGTCGGTGTCCTCTTTGGTCGAGTGTTGTCACGAGGGGTGTAACCCCGCCTAGCCTCCCTGTTACCGGCCCAATTGTCTGGTCGTAACACCATATCGAAAACACCGAAATTCCGATATCCAAAACCCGAACAGCCAAAACGTAGGGGAAGATTTAAAAAATCGGGGAATTGGAGGCCGAATGTTTGAAACGAACCCACTTAAACGACGAACGCAAAACCCGAAATTATAGTATATATAACACCCCTGAATATAATATTAAAGGACGATAAAATATAAAAACGCTATTCGGATTGAAAAACCATATAAAAACGAGATTTGAACGATTATAAAAAGAGATATATAAAACGGCAAATACCCAATTCTTAACAAAAAAGGAGTAACGAACCCACGAACTTACCATTAAATATAAACGAAAAAAGCGAATGAAAGCTCCCGGGAAACCGTTCAAAAAACTTGTATAACAGGAGGTAAACACCCTACTAACTGCAAAGGGTGAATAACCGGTAAATAAAAGGTAATTTAATAATTAAAGGATTTTCGGATCGCGATTCGTAAACGAAATTAAAGGATTACTAAAACGATTAAAAAAAGATCACGTTTTATTATACAGGGATACAGCGATGTCGAAAGAAAAACTGTTTACGCAATTAATTTATAATAATGTGGTATTACGAAAAAGTTATATTAATTTTTACACCGGTTGCAAAGGAATTCGGATGCGATTTAATACTTAGAGACATTAGCCAAACCTATACTTAGAATGTTACGAAGTTTCTAAAGGGAAGTTTTCGTGCAAATCCAAAGAAATAAAACATCGATATCCCGCTAATACGGTGTTTAAATTTATAAAACCCTTTTACGGATTCCCAAAAACAGGTTTATATTAATTCGTTATTTACCAGCGTTATTATAAAAAGCGTTTGAATTTTATTCCATTAAATTACCACCCGTATTTATTTTTTCCTAAACAAAACGACAATTCTGGTATTATAACAATGTAAATAAATAATACGTTAAATTTGGGAAATCAAAGGTTTATTTGGAAAATGTAGAAGGAGTTCGAGAAACGGGTTTTTAGGTTAAGCTATAAACGATTATATAACCAGGAATCGAACAAAATTTTGACGGTTATTTAATTAAGATAGTTAGCAGAAGTTTAATTATGCGTTACAAAGGACAATTGGACAAATCGTAACCTGTCACGATAAACTAACCAAAGGCAAAACATAAATATATCGTTTAAGGAACCAAAAAGGCCTACGTAATATCGACTTATTAACCGGAGGCCGTATTCGATTATGCCGCGGCGGCGTAAACAGTAAAACCCGATAACGAAAATTATAATTTGATAAATAAACGAATCGAATGGGAACGCCAGAACTTATAAAAAGGAATTACCTATATCCAAATCGATTTAAAAACAGCGAAATTATACGTGTTCGTCGACGGGTTTTTTAAGAATATTAAAAATTTTAATTCCTAAATGGGATACGTCATATTTTACAGGAACGAGTGCTCCGTGGATTAGGAAACCGGCTTCTGGATAACCAGTAATATTATATATTGGTTATCGACCAAAAATTACAAAATTATAAAAAGCGTGTTAGCAAGCGAAATTTATGGTATGGTTAGTAGGTTTAATAATATGTTTGTATTAAAAATCATTATTGGAATTATTTTGAAAAAATTGGAGTAACTCCCATTATTTATGGTAATATACACAAAAAGCCTATTTTTATACCAATATTTAATGCGATTGGGGATAGTAATGGAAAAACGATCTATAATTAATTTTTTTAATTTCAAAATAGTTATATAAAAATCGGGAAATTGAAAAATTTAGGTGGATTTTAGGGGAAATTAATGCGGTAAACTTTATAACGAAAAAAGCACGCAATGGGGTTTAAACTGGGTTTATTAATACCAATCCAACCGTAATACGCATTAAAAAAATGGTTAACAGATTAGAGAATTTACCGGCAAAAGTAAAAAGGTTAATAGATAAATTAAATTATTAGAAAGCCGCGAAACGATATAATATATTAGTCTCAGGGCTCAACCCTAAAGCCCAGAGCTCCACAATTGATCCACTTCGCTCCACTTCGTGGCTCAATTGCGGTTTTGCAATGTATTTGTGGGTCCATCCAAAGAACGCCCTGGTTCAGGTTTGAGGATAATTTGTCGATTTTCGCCGTTTATAGCGGTATTTTTGGCCTTTTTTCGACCGACACTCCTTTATTATTCCACAACCACGGAAAATATTGAAAAAAAATATCGTTGAAAATAGCGTTTAATACCGCTATTAGCAGCGATTTGATTTATTTTTCTACCTATTATAATGGCCGGACTGGGTACAATTTGCCCTTAATCCGTTCATGGCGGTACTGTTTTTTCGATTTTTTTTCGATTTTTGATTTATTTTAATATTATTTTTAATATTTGACCAAATTTTGTAATTTTTGCACGTGGAGGGTCGTTCATATATATATATATATATATCGTTAAAAAAAGCTTGGCTGCATATACCGCATTATATAAGCAGCTAAATAAACAGATAGGCAAAGTATATATTTTTTTATATATAATTTACAATCGAAACTCGTTTATATTCTTACCAATTATAACGATAATGAAACCAAAACTTCAGAGGTCCGATTACGTATATAAGCAAACGTCCAGGCTCAGTCCAGCCCTTAATATCGGCTTTATAAGCTGTTAAAGAAAAAAGAATTTTAAATGTGTATTTTATAGATCTTTTTGCCTTATGTAATTAATTTTATATTATTTTTGTTTTGCAGCCAGATTTTGTACTTTCTGCACGTGGGGGGTGGTATTTATATATTTAATATAATAATACATTCTGGTACGTATATCCGATTATATAAACCGTTAATTATGCGGATAGGTAAAGTACATCTAATTTTATATATATTTTACAACCAAAATGCTTTTACATTTTTACCAACTTTGTCATTAATAAAACCAAAATTTGGAAAAGCGGATTACGTACATAAACAAACGTCAACGTAAAAATGATTCATAATACCGGCCCTTTTTTTATGTTTCATATAAATAAATCTAAGTTTATGTTGTTTTTGTATTTTTTGCTTTATTTGGTTGAATAAAATTTAAAAAAAGAAGGTTAAATCAGATTCCTTAATAAATTGGTAAAAAATCGCAAATCTTTCCTTGATTTTACCGATATGTGCGTAAATTATTTAAGTTTTTAACAAATTGTTAGTTAAAATAAAAATATTAATTAAACCTTTGTTTTAATCGACATTTGCGTGCACGTTGCAGTATTAGGTCTGCTAGGCCCTAAATACTGTAATTTGAAGTAGGATTAATATTATATACTCTTATTCAAAATAAAAATTAAATACAATGAAAAACTACAAATTTTACTCAATATTTTAATATCTTTCCAAATACAGTGGTTATAAAGACGCGGCCGCCATTTAAATAATCAACCAACTCCACGCAATTTAGCGCAAACTACTATATATTTTTATAATTTTTATTTATGTTTTTATTCGAATATTTAATTGCATGCTATGGGTACACTATTTTTTTGCCATTATAATGCCAATATTTTGTATATACCCGCTATAAACGGCAAAATACCACATATTATCCTTAGATTAATAAAATAATTATTAGTGATATCGCAACATTAGGTATATTATTGATAATACCGTTATAAACTAGTCTCAGAGCTCATCCCTGAAGCCCAAAACTCCACAATTAATCCACTCCGTTCGCTTCGCTTCACTTCGTGGCTCAATTGTGGCTTTACAATGTACCTGTGGGTCCATCCAAAAAACGCTTTAGTTCAGGTTTAAGGACAATTTGTCGATTTTCGCCGTTTATGGCGGTATTTTGGGCCTTTTTTTAACCGAAACTCCTTTGTTATTCCACAACCACGTACAATATTGAAAAAATAAAATATCGTTGAAAATCGCGTTAAATACCGCTATTAGCAGCCATTAAATTTATTTTTTTATTTGTTATAATGGCCGAATTGGATACCACCTGCCCTTAATCCGTTCATGGCGGTACTGTTTTTTCGATTTTTTTTTTCGATTTTCGATTTCTTTTAATATTATTTTTAATTTTTGACCAAATTTTATAATTTTTGCACGTGGAGGGTCGTATATATTTATATATTATTGTATCAAGGTTTGGTGCATATATGATATTATATAAGCAGTTAAATAAGCGGATTGGCAAAATATATACTTTTTTATATATAATTCACAATCGAAGCTCGTTTATATTTTTACCAATTTTAACGATAATAAAACCAAAACTTTAGAAATTTGACTACGTATATAAACAACCGTCCAAATCCAGTCCTACCTATTATATCGGTTTTGAAAACTGTTTAATAAAAGAAAATGCTAAATGTGAATTTTATAAATCTTTTTGCTTTATTTAATTAATTCTATATTATTTTTGTTTTGCAGCCAAATCTTGGGGTTTTTGCACGTGGGGGGTGGCATTTGTATATTTAATATAACATTACATTTTGGTTCGTATATTCAATTATTTTAGCCGTTAAATATGCGGATAGGTAAATTGTATCCAATTTTATATATATTTTGCAATCGAAATGTTTTCATATTTTTACCAATTTTAACATTAATAAAACCAAAGTTTGTAAAAGTGGACTATGTATATAATTAAGCGTCAGCGTGAGACCCGATCCACAATACCGGCCCTTTTTATTTTTTTATAATAAAAAATGCCAAATTTGTGTCATTTTTATATTTTTTGCTTTATTTAATTGAATAAAATTTATAAAAAAAAAACTTATGTAGAATTTATTAACAAACTGAAAAAGGAGTGCGCCAATCAAAAATATTTTCATTCTACCAATATTTGCGTAAATTATTTAATTTCATAACAAATTGTTAATTTATATAAATATATTAATAAAACTTTTGTTTTAATCGATAGTTGCATGCATTTTGCAGTGTTAGGTCTACTAAGCTTTAAAAACTGTAATTTTCACCAAAGTTAATTTTAAATACCATTATTTGAAATAAAAATCAAATATTATGAAAAATTACAGATTTTACTTAATATTTTAATATCTTTCGGTATACAGTAGCTATTAAAACGCGGTCGGTATTCAAATAATCAACAAACTCCGATTAATTCAACGCAGACTACTATACATTTTTATAATTTTTACTTGTTTTTTTATTTAAATATTTAATTATATATTATGGTTACACCATTTTCTTTTGCTATTATAATACGGATATATTGTGTATACCCGCTATAAACGGTAAAGTATTACAAATTCACCTTATATTAATAAAATAATTATCAGCGATATCGCAACATTAGGTATATTATTAATAATACCGTTATAAGCGGCGAAATGCGACAAATTATCGTTGGTGGTACCGCCATAAACGGCGAAATGCGACAAAATGTCCTCAAACTAGAACGAGCGCGATCTTTTCGGCCAATGTAATTGGTCGAAAAACCATGTGGCTAAAAGGTACATGGAGCGTTCGGTCCCCGCTGCGAAGCAGGGGGGTCTAGTCTAAGCACTGAGACTAATAATACATCGATTGGCAGTTAAAAAAACGCGCCGCGAAGTAAATAGCATCGTTACAAATACCGAAAAACACCGCAACGCTTTTACCAAAAGGAAAAAAAAGGAAAATATAGCGTTATAAAAGTTTAACGTTATGTATTAAAATGAAAGTCCTTGTTATCATTTTCCTTCCTAATTTTATTTTTAAGCAAAAGATTATAATTAATTAATATAATTCTTTCAACGTATAAAGCTCTAGATTATTAAATGATAGCCGTATGGCCGGCGGAACGGCGTTCCTCCGGCGATAAATATTTAAAATTATTATTTGCGGTAAAAATGCCCTTATAAAAAACAATTATTAATATATTTTTGGTAGTTGTACGCCATTGGTCGAAGTCTTAAAAAGGTTTATTAATGGCGTGAAATATATAAATAACGCTTAAGCAAATAAACGGTAATACTCGCCATCGGAATTTTTGCAGGAGGCGCGTCGGTTTTACGTTTTTTAGGAATGGTAATCGCAAACACAAAACCAGACTTTTTGGGATCGTTTTTAAGCAGCGTGCCAGCCTTTTGCAAATTATACGCAGGCAGAAATAACATTACCGGTTAAAAGGCGACGGTGGGATTAAACGAAAATCGTGTTAATTGATAAAATAATTACGCGATTAAAACAAAAGCTCCAAATTGCCAAATTTATATTGGTTTGCAGGAATAACCCTGTTTATATTTGGTGCAGCGGTTAAGCGGCGGAATAATATTATCATTAAGGCCTGCCAAAACCCGAAAACAGGTTTAGCCCAGCCCGGCCCGCCAACCCATGGGCTCTTGGCGGGGGCCCGTAATGGCCCACGGGTTTTTAAAGGGTAAACGGGGGCCCGCGGGCTGGCGGGCTTAACCCGAATTGGGTAGCCCGCGGGTTTTCGTGCTGGGGCGATTAAAAAGGAACAATAATGTAAAAGGAAAACGATTTTGTTAAAATTGGGATAAATAGTTAATAAATAAATCATATCCATTAATGTAACCATTAATTAGCAGGCATTAAAACTAAAAACAACGCAATATAATGGGAAGGAAATTATAATAACTATTTTAAATAATTATCCCTTTTTTTAAGTTTATTATTTTGTTTTTTACATAATTTAATTAATATTTTTTATATTCGTGTTAGGGTTAATAAAATTAACCTGGTTATTTTGCTGCTTTTCCTATTTTTTATCCTATTTGTTATCCAGTTCTTTATCCGGTTTTTTATCCTATTTATTATCCAGTTTTTTATCCTGTTTTTTATTCAATTTTTTATTTTATTTTTTATTTTGTTTTTCTTTCTCGTTTTTATAATTATTTTTACCTATATTGTTAAATAAAAAATAATAAAAGCGAAAAAGAAATCCAATCCGCAGACGAAAACAAAAACGACGAATTTGCAATAATAGTTAATTGCGGTAAATTCTTTCCAGCAGTTTTGGGGAATGTTTTACCAATGATTTTGGCAGGTTTTTTACCTGCAAATTTGGCAAATAACGGAATTTTTGCTATTTTGGAAATCTTGGGGGATTTCGATGTAAAGCGTAATGGGTTTTAACTATTAGGACCAAATAAAATCGAAACGACGGGTAATAGGGATATAAATCTTTCATTTTTAGGGCCAATGCGGAAATAACCAGCCATTTAAAGATTTGTTTGGTTGGCATATTGGGTGTATATCCATTTATCCATAATATTTAAAATATATTTAACGAAATATATATTTTTAATTTGGATATTAATACGGCGTACGTGGATAACGTAAAAATTAATAGTTAAATAATACCAAAATGGTTATATAGGATAATTATAATAAAGGGTTTTTACCTGTAAGAAAAATAATAAAAAAACATTTTACTGTTTTTTACAAAACAGTAAAAGCGATTAATTGAAAATAAAAATTGTATTTATAATTTTAAACCAGTTTCCGAACCAAGCGTCGGAAAGGAGTTTTAGGGACGAATAGTTTAAGGGGTTTTTGGTACCGCCTAATTTCGCGTAAAACAATTATGAAAATGGAATTAATATATAAGTGTAAAATAGAAAATGGATAAAATTTACTACCAGGTTTAAACCGGCAATTTTACCCCTATTTGACCATTAGTACATTTTTTTTAAAACCTTTTATATAAATTAGGGAAAAATTTGAAATCTCGTAAATTAAGGAAAAGTTTAAGGTTTTTTACCTGCAATTAAACGGGGAATTTGGGCGCGAGGAATTATTTTAACTAAATTAATTAAAAATAGCCTGGCGATAAATCTTTTAATAAAAGTAAAAATCGTAACGAAAAATGGTTATAGGTAATGCGAATGGTGGATAACGAAAAATAAAAGCAGAAAAAGAATTGGTGCGGATAAACAGTCGGGTTAAAAGCCGAATTTTGTTCGGTAATTGCGAAAAAATGAATAAAAACGGGGTAGAGTTTAACTTAAACTTAATTAGGCTTAACGTGGAAATTTTTTACGGCGGCGTTAAACCCAATTGGGTAAAGTGCAAATAAATTAAATATGGGGTAACCAAATTGGGAATCCAAACGCAAAAGTTTTTGTTTTATTAAATTTATTAAGACAATAAAAATTTAAAATTTTAACCAAAATTTTCAATTTCAAATTTTGATTCACAATTTTGCTATATTGGGACCAATTAATGATTTTTAAATATCATTATTATTTGCAAATATGCGTAAGCGTTTTAATTTTAAAAAATGTATTTCAGTTTTAATTTGAAAATTAATAATTTTCAACCCGCAAACGCAAAAACGACGAAAAAATAGGATAAAAAGCCCATAAATCGCGCGATCGCAGTAAAAAGTTGAAAACGAAAACAAAAAATAGCGGCGAACTTAAATTAATAGTGGATCGCGTACGCAAGCGTTCTAATACCGTAGTATTTCGTTGAAAATCCAAACTGCGTAACGAGTGTAAATATTTTGCGTTTACTAAATTCGTACGAAAGCAAGTGGAAAATAAGTTTAAAATTGATTTTATTACCAAAAAGTGAATAATTATTATATATAACCTTTTTTAAATATTAGGATAACGTGGTAACTATTGAGTGTAATTATTTAGGAAATTTTAAGGCCAATATTGGAAAAACCTGCAATTTTAATTCGGTTTAAAGTCCCGCACCCCTACCCCAATCGACGACGAAAATTGGGAAAATGTGAAGGATTTGGTTGATTTAAAGGATGTTTTTAAAGCGTTTTTTCAAATTCCCATTGAAAAAGCCGAATTGAAAATGCAAAAATGGGAAAAAATGGTTATTGCATTATTATATAAACAATATATTTAATAAGGTAAAACGACTTAATTTGTCCGCCAGATTTTCCACAGGTTTGGAAAAGGTATTTTATTTGAAATTCTTTTTAAATTCAGCTATATAATGCGCCAAATCCGCTATAAAACCGCGCATTTTGATGAAACGGTCAATTTAAATTAAATTAAAATAGCTGAATTGGTGAATTATGAATGGTTATATAGGATGGTTATTTAAATATACGGCTAACAATTTTAGGTATTACGTGGTTTATTTTATCATAGAATATATCGATACTAGTATTCCCTGGTAACCCATTAAGTTATTAAAATGCATTATTAGGCGAAAAATACTGCGGTTTATAACTTTAATATAAACCAAATGTACCAGTTGTTTAAAATTAGAATAAAATTAATTTTACACATTTTAATTTTCCAAAATAAAATAAGTGCTAAATAATTTAGAAAGCGATTTATTTTACGCCTATAAAATCCCTTATTTTGGTTAAAGCAATTTTTTTGCGCGTTTTTGTTTGTTTTCGCGTACGCGAACCTTTAATTATAAATTATAATTATATTAAAACTACCGCCTTATTCCGCGTTTAAAAATTGTACAAGGTTTTTAGCCGTAAAACACCTATCCAGCGCATTTGGGGTAAAAAAACCCTTTATAAAGCTTATGAAAATATGTTAAACAAATTTATTCGCACTATTTACCGAATAATAGTTTAGGAAAATTTGGATGGATGGGTTACGCTCCCATTTACTGCGAGTAGTTGGGTTAGGGTACTTAATTACCCAAAAACATTTAAACGTTGGGTAAAAAAATTACAGGTACTCGTTATAAAACCAATTTATAATAAAATGTTTAAAGAATTTAAAGGGGATTTTTTACCTGCTATTTAATTTAAACACGCGGAATATTTGCGAATTTTAATTATATATTTTACGGTGGTATTAGCAGTTAAAATTTTTAACTGCGTAGATTTTATTTATATTTAATTAGCGTAATGAACTTCCAATTAAACAAAAACAAAATTTAAAAAAATGTCCAAACGGTTAATTGAATTTTATATTTTGATATTTTAAAAAGAAATTTAAAACCCATTGTT
The DNA here is from genome assembly GCF_004337985.1 of Pyricularia pennisetigena. Lineage (NCBI taxonomy): Eukaryota > Fungi > Ascomycota > Sordariomycetes > Magnaporthales > Pyriculariaceae > Pyricularia > Pyricularia pennisetigena. Next base: position 80,945 of record NW_021940921.1, read on the forward strand.
TTTAACATTAACCGAACCAATTATATATTTTTCGTTAATATTATAACCCGTTTTATATGGATAATAATAAACTTTAAGACAGTAAATAATTGTACCAAAAACATTTCCGCCGCTTTTTGCAATGCTATTAAAGCCTTTTTTGTATTTGCAATATAATATAGGGCGCAATTGTGGACATTATATGTTTAACCAAACGCTAAAAAGCGTTTTTAGGGATTAAAAGGTTTGTACAGGATTGCAATCGGCGGAATTCCTTAAACGCAATTATTATAAACAATTTTTAAAATATAACCATTTAATATGGCCCATTATATTTTTTATTCCCAGGTTTCAACCGTTTTATACAATTATTTCTTTTTGATTTATTATTTTATAACCGTGTATTAAATTTTCCGGTATTTCGATTTCGTGGTTTACCCCCAATTGTCTTTTTTGCGGTCTTTTTAATTTTCCTTCGTTTTATTTACAAGTTATCCTTTACATAAATAATAGGTGAGGGTGTTTTCGGAGTTTCCCGTAGTCGTGAGGGTGATTCGGGGTTTATTGATTTAAGAAAATGTAAAAATACGGAATGGGTTCGACGTAAATTAACCGGAAATTTACAAATTGTTAATTTAAATATCCGATAATAAAAAAAGAAAATGTTTATTTATTATATGGTAATATTTGGCTTAATTTGGGAGAACTAGGAATTTGTCGACGTTTTTTGTGTTCTATTTTTGCCATATTTTTGTAAATGAAACCTGGCGACAAATAATAATGCAAAAACGAAAAAAAACAATTAAACAGTACAAATTTTTGATTTTAACAAATTTTAAAAATAAAATTCAACCGATATTACCCCGCTATCGATTATTCAAAGTTCCATTATCTGATTAAGCGGATAAGTTGAATATAATCCCATTTTTTCAAATTTTAAAATAATAACGAAAAAGATTTTTCCTTTTTTTTTAATTTTTAGCCATATTATCGTAATGGATACCGCATCGCCACCTCCGGAAACTTCAGTCGAAAGATTGGTGTTTCCGGATATTGAAATTGTTGACGAATTTCGTGATGATCTTTCGAATATATGTACACCCGTCCCACGTTTACCTGGCGTTAATTCGCACGATTATAACTTCCTTTTTAAATTAAATTTGGAAATTAAAACCTAATTTTTTGCGGTATTTGCAAATTATTAAAATATAGATTGCAACGATTTTGTTTTATACGGCGGGAAAAGGATACGTATTATATATATACCTAAATTATGGAATAATTTCCTCGATTTATTCGTTTTTGGATTTTGGTTTCGACGTTGGTAACTGATAGACAATAAAGTCAATTTAACCGTTAGAGGGTTTTGAAAACCTAAATTGACGGAAATTTGGCATTATTACCATTAGGGGTTTTTTCGAAAAAACGGCGAACTATGTTTAATTTGCAAAAAATGTTTGCAAATGTTAAAACATCCCCAATTTAGTGAAAAAAACCAGTATAATGGAACCAGCACCCTTACACGGCATCGAAATACAATTACTTATATTTAAAACGAACTCGGACTATAAAACGGTTTACTTAAACCCAATTCAAATCCGACGGATTTTTATATGGTAAATTTTTTCCATTTATTAACAAAATGTAACCACCCATATAACCATTTATATAACCAGTTATATAATCATTTATATAACCATTTATATAACCATTTATATAACCATTTATATAACCATTTTAGATTATTATTTATGTATTTGCAAAAATTAATATATAATTACACTTTTTAAACGAAAAAGATCCACAAATATTCGAAAGACGAGGTCGAGGAATTATACGTCCGATTTTGTATTTTATTGCGAAAAGGATTTAATATTATACAAAATTCGGAGTTTAAAATATTTGTACAAACCCGAAACGATCGATAAAAAGCTCCATCGCCACAAACCTTCGCCAAAAAATGCAAAAATATTTCCGAAAATATTATAGCCCAAAATTTAATAAATATCCCCAGAAAAGGCAAATTCTTTTTGGTCGTGGACGGATGCATAAACCTTGGTTTAAAACACGTTTTTTGCGGTATTGTGGCCGTTTATATTAACAACAATTGGGTACGTCGGTATATTATTTTGGAATTTATCACGATTAACGCCAGCAAAACGAAGGAAAAACTGGCAAAATTTACCGTTCAAATTATTTTTGAACACAAATTGGAAAGTAAAATATTAATTATTACAATTAATAATATTTCCAATTTCCGCACCGGGGACGTTATTGCGGAAATTCGAAAAATATTCCCCAACCACAAATGCAATTAAATATTTTACAAATCCTTTATATAATTTACGGTTTACAATTAATAAAAAGGGCTATATATTAAGATTTATATATTCCCAAAACAGATTTCCGCGCATTTATAATTAATTCCAACGGTAAGGAATATTTGGCGATTAATATTGTGGAGGAATTTAAAATATGGGATATATCCCCAAAACATATTATCGCCCAAATAAATGTTCAATTTTATTAAAAATTTTAAAGTATAATTATTTAATTTATTATTTTTTATATTAGTTACCTTATTCGGCGGTCTTACTGCATTAAAGCCCCAAACGTACGGACTATTTCTGCAATTTGCAATAAACTATTCGCGAATTTGGCGTTAAAAAACCCCGTTTTTTAATTAAAAATATATAAACAAAATGGAGTTTAACCATTTCGGTTATTGCGCGTGCGTCTTAATTGCGTAAAACCATTGAAATATTAATTAAATAATACTTTATATTAATAAAAGGCCAGGATAACCGCGCGAATTCGATTTTATCCAAACTTTAAATATTTGCAAAAAGTTGGACGATTTTTAAATGTTTTTTGGCAACGATTAAAACTATCGCGGTTTTTACCAATATTTTTGGCGCTAATAAAATGGAAATAATTACGTACGTTTTATTTGTGTTCGGAACTATTGGAATTATTTTCACCAATTTCGAACGGAAATGTCAGGGAAAAGCCCACAAATATCCATAAACGGGATAATATACCAACTTAAGAAGCATAATTCGTATTGCACGAGCAAAACTGGACAAATATATCGACCTAATTTAACGTTAAAAATTGAAAAAATATACCTTATAACGGTCATTTTAATCCCATTTACGCGGACGGATTTTAAAAAAAATAGGTTTCGATATTACGCAAAATATACCAGCCAAAAGGTGGAAAGTTTAATTAGCCGAAACATTAATCGTTTGGCCGAATTATATTCGCAAAAACGAAATCCAAATTTTCACCCAAAAACCAAATCAATTTACCCGGGAACGGATCCAGTTTTGTTTCTTTTACGGCGGAAACCGAGTCCAAAAAAACGCAAATATATTCCCAACCGAAAATTTTAATCCAATAACCAGCCCATATTCCAACGATCGTTTTATTGAAAAAATTATCCGGTTAAAAATTAAAATATTCCTTATTTAAAGTTCGTTATTTTTAAATTATGGATGGTTATACGGATGGTTATATTGGTATATTTATTAATCCTCGCTTATTTACCGCAATTATAGAAAACGATAATATTATTTTCGATTAATGGGTTATTTATAAAACCAGCGTGCCGGAATTTGCCCAAATCGCCCGCAATATTTTAGCTATTCCTATTATTTCCACTTTTATTAAGCGGTTATAATTATAGTTAAATAATTCGACTATTTTTAGCCAGTTTTCGTTAATTTTATCGGTAATCCGGGACCACGTTATCATTTACGCTTCGATTAAATAGAAATTATTCTTTTTAATCGGTATTAAAACTTTTATCGAATATAAAAAATTTATATCCCGGGAAAACGAAAAAGTTGAAAACGACCGTTTAAAAGAATTTATTGGGTTCGTATACAGTTTGGGGGAATTAAGCGAAAATCTAAATTCGGATAACGATAATTTTATTTAGGTAACGGTCGTTAATACCCCAATCCGGGGAAATATTGACCGTATACCCCCATTACCCGTTTTTACCCAAGAAGGGTCTTAACCTAACAAATTGTCAATAAAAGCCCTATTTAGGGCAGTGAAACGGGTACGGGGTAATATCGTATATGGGCGTAATTCGAGAAACTCCCAATTGTAAAATAGAGGTTTAATTTATTTATTTTCCTTTTTATATTTTATTTGCAATCGTAAATTTATGAAATATTTGATTTATAATCGTGATTTTATATTCTGTTAAATTTATTATCGTGACTTTATATTATATTTGATTTATTATCGTGATTTTATATTGTATCTGATTTATTATCGTCATTTTATGTTATGGTTTATTTATAACCGTTATTGTATAATATATTTTATTTATTATCGTCATTTTTTGTTATGGTTAATTTGTAATCGTGAATATATATTATATGATATTTTTAATTGTAAATTATATTTTATTTGTAATTGTGATCTTTGCCTATAATTCGGAAAAAAAATCATAAATATAAATATGGAAAATTTGTAATTTTACGGGTTCTCCCACGGGGGCCCGCGGGTTGCCAAGAAAACCGTGTACGGTTTTGGGCCGGGCCGGGCCCCCCCACAAAAAATTCAACCCACCCACGGGTTAGCCGCCCCACTGATTTGGGCTGCCACGGGCCCCCGTGGGATGGTTTGGAATGCCTTAATTAAAATAAGCATTAAAAAGTCCTAATAGAATTTATCTGCCAGCGAAACAAAGATTAAAGCAGGCCAAATAAAGGATCGGACGCAAAATTGAAAAATAACGATTAACGGTTTTAAGAATAACCAAAAAATTAAAATGAAGATGTACTTTCGACGGAGAAATCGTTAAAAAAAGACATAATGGCGAAAATTGAATTAAAATTAAGTTAATTAATAAAAAGGGTAGATAAAATAATAGATAATCAGCAGAACGGTCAAGGAAAATAATTGCTAAAAAGAAATTTCCAAAAATGTTGAAAAGAGGTTTTGAAAGATCAGCATACCACGTATTAAAATTCGTGGCAGGAAAAAGCTTTTTCATAGATAAAACAAATCGCCAAAAGTTTGCGATTAATTAATAACGCCGTCGTCGCAATCAAATAATAAAATAAATAAATAATGGGAACGTTAAACGAAATTATTTAATATTATTGTCGTTAAAGGAATATGAATATATAACGGGTTGCGGAAGATAAAGGCGCAACGAATAAGCACAAAAACCATTTTTAAAAAGTATATCCCAAATTATATAGCTGTTTTTGTTGTTTTCGATTTACAAATTGTTATCGCGACTGGAATGGAGGTTATTAACCGCGTGCAGGAAAGAAAGAATTGCCGGTGTTGGAATAAAGAAAATCGCGGTCAAATTAACGATAGAGCGATGAATTACGTGCAATGCCGCACGGGCCAATTGCACGTGATTCACCCGCCCAATTGCGAAGTATAAGACGGAAGGACGTTTAGAAAGTCACCTTGAGATAGTTTTATAGAAAAGACACTTACTATATACCTTTATATTCGTATAACAACGTTCTGTTAATCGATTGACATTACGGAAAGCCTATCAAGAATTTTTATATTAATTAATAATTTATTAAAAAACTGAACAACTTACGCAAATAGCGGTAAGTAAAAGAAAAGTCCCAAAGAGTCCACCTTTTCATAAGTCTATATATGAATGTTATTTAACCACTTCTTCATGAATTTTATTTGATTAATAAAGCAAAAAATAAAATAACAACACAAATTTAGCATTTATTTATATAAAAATATAATATAGGCGGGTAATATAGATCGGACCTCCCGTTAACGTCTGTTTTTATACTTAATCCAATCCTTGATACTTTAGCATTATTGTTCTAAAAATTTGTAAAAATATAAAAGTGTTTCAGCTGTAAATTATACACAAAATTATATACACCCTACCGATCCGCTTATTGAACGGCTTGTATAAATCGATTAATACACGAAATTATGGAGTTATAATAGAAGTATATATACCACTACCCACGTGCTGGAATACTAAAATTTGGTCGAGAAAATAATATTAAAAAAAATCGACAATTTACAAATTACCGAAAAAGACAGTACCGTCATGAACGGATTAGGGGCGGGTGGTATCTAATTCGGCCGTTATAACAGATAAGACAATAATTCAGATCGTTGCTAATAGCGGTACTAAATGCTTTTTTCAACGTGCAAACCGCTTATTTTTACGATTTTTATTTATTTTCTTTATAACCGAGTGTCGGTCGCAAAAATGCCGAAAATACCGCCATGAACGGCGAGAATCGACAAATTGTCCTTAAACCGGAACCAGAATAATCTTTGGATAGACCCACAGGTATATGCAAAGCCGCAATTAAGCCACGAAGTGGAGCGAAGCGAACGAAGTGGATCAATTGTGGAGTTACGGGTTTTAGGGATAAGCTTTAAAACTATGAAAAAAACAATATAATCCTAAAATATCAAATTGAAAACGCGGTGGGCGGCCAAAATTAAATTAAACGTATCGCCCACGGTATTGTTATAGGTTTAAATGTGTTTATTAAACAGGTCTGAAAAACGATTGGGCCAATTTTGGCGGAATTTATTAATAAAGCCGAAAAAGCTACAATTTTTAATTTCGATTATCCATATTAATACCCATATTTAACCCCTGGTTCTACCACCATCGTTACCGTCGGTTAATATTATCCGATATGCGCTGTTTATCCGCGATTTTATATATATGTCGGAATGTTAAACCCAATTAAAACCAATTTCATTATCGGTCCATTTATTAATTATAGGTTTAAAGCGTTAAATGTCCGGAAAACCGCTTTTTATATACCAACTGGCCAAATGGTAAACGTTTTTAACGATAATATTTGGGGGCATATTGTAGCCGTTATAATTAGTGCAGCAGATTACAGTTGCCCATTTTTAATCGCCGGGTTATATTTTTTTTGCTTTTTCCGCGTTATTCGGACCCAATTACGACCATATATCCGCAAATTTATCCCATTATAAAACCGGCTTCGTCGAAATTATATATATCGTAACCCTGGATATTACATTTGGCCTTTCTATTGGCCATTAAGCGAAACCACGCGTTTAACGCGTTAAAATTTTCGTATAAGGTTTTTTTGGATTAGTCTCAGGGCTCATCCCTGAAGCCCAAAGCTCCACAATTAATCCATTCCGTTCGCTTCGCTCCACTTCGTGGCTTAATTGCGGTTTTGCAATGTACTTGTAGGTCCATCTAAAAAACGCTTTGGTTCAAGTTTAAGGACAATTTGTCGATTTTCGCCGTTTATGGCGGTATTTTTGGCCTTTTTGCGACCGACACTCCTTTATTATTCTACAATTACGCAAAATATCGAAAAAAGAAAACATCGTTAAAAATAGGAATTGGTAGGCCTTTTTCATTAATCCAAAATTTTTTGCACCCGGTACGCCAATTAAAAGTTGGATATAGCCCGCCTTTTATCCGTTTATGGCGGTATTCCCATTGTTAACCCAAAAACACCATCGACACCCATTTCGCATTTTAATAATAACGATTATAATCCGTTAAAATTTATATGTAAAAAATTGCAAAAGCGAAAGGAATTTTTATATATAAATTTTAATCCAAATATCGCAAAATTATTTATTTTACAATCCGTATAAGGTAAATTTCATTTAATTTATTATACGTCCACCTATGAATACTATCGATACCTATTTCGCATTTTACCAATAACGATTATAATCCGTTAAAATTTATATGGAAAAAATCGCAAAAGCGAAAGGAATTTTTATATATAAATTTTAATATAAATAACGCAAAACTACTAAATTTACAATCCGTATAAAGTATATATTACATAATACGCTATATATCCACCCATTAAAAAAAACCATTATTTCCGCAATTTTTTATATATTCGTATTAAATTACATATATATAATATCCGGAAATACGCCCATATATATTTCGTTTTCCCACCAAATCGACGCAATTTTTCGCGGTCCCAATCCCGCATACGCGGCGGTAAATACCTCCTCCGACATACACATTTTCCCGGGATTATACGCCAAAACCAAAACTTTTGGTAATTTAAACCTATAATATAAATTCGTTTCCTTAATTGCTATATAGTTTTTAAATTTCCACAAATTTTTTAATATTGCCGCACGAATCCTATATTATAACCAAATATAATATATATACCGGGTTTTATATAATATAAAAAATGTTATTTTGCTGGTAAAAACCGGGTACGGGAAAAATATAGTATTGCAAACTATTTCGGTTATTCGTAATAATACCACTATTATCCAAATAATCCCATTAAACAAATTAGGGCAAAAATAACTACGCAATATATAACGTTATCCCGCCGCGAACCCCGAATTAATCGACCAGTCCATTTTAGACGTAAATATAAATATGCGGTTTTTATTATTAAAAATAATTTTATTTAATATAACCTTTTTTAGAACCCGCAAACCGTTTGTAAATACACGCACATTTTTTTAAACCCGGAACAAGTTACCAGTTACCGATTTTTTAAACTTTTTCGAAACCCCATATTCCACCAACGTATCGTTTTATTTATTATTAATAAATTTTATATAATTTTACAATAAAAGGATTCTAGGGAATCGTTTTCCATATTGCGTTTAATGCGGGCAATTATACCAGTAACCGTATTTATATTCGGGTGCACCGCAATTTTTACAGTAAAAGTTCAAACCTACGTTTTCAACCAATTATATTATAAAAAAATACTACGTTTCGTTAAAACGCCTTTCAACCGACCCAAAATTACGATTATAATACAGTATTTGGAGCGCAAAACCCTTATTAACGACTACCGGCGCCTCCTATTTTTAATAGGGAATATTATATTATTATCCGCCACCCGTATTTTTAAAATTATTATATATATAAACGCCAGGAACCGTATTATTTAAACACGCCAAATCCTAATAAAAAATCTTGTATTTAGGAAATTTATTAAACGAAACGTAACCGATATAATTATCCGGTATAATGCATTTACACCTAAAGTCGATAAAATTAAAATTTACGCAAAATTTTCCAAACCGGATTTTAAAGTTCGTATTATATTTTCCATTTTATTTTTAAATATAGGTATAAATATATTTAATATAAAACGTGTAATGCAATACGGCGCGTTAATATTAAACGACCCCGCAGATTTATGGTAAAAATTCGGACGAACCGCACGCGGGCCCAACCGTAAAGTAACCGCATATTTTTTTACGTTTTACTGGTATTTCGATACGCAGGGGTTTATCGTTAAATACAAATTAATTAAACCAAAATTATAAACCAAATTAACCAAATAACCCGTAATATTACGAAAAAACGTTAAAGGTTTACAAATTACCCATTTAAATTTTTTAACGTATTTACAAACGCGGTTATTCCCTATTAATTTTCCACGTGTCGCTAAATCTAATTTAGACGATAATATCCGGGCAAAAACGTCGGAATTATTATAAACCGGTTTTTTAGGTATACTTAAACCACGCGTTCCGCCCCATTGGACGTCATAGGAAATAATAAATAGGAAAAAATTGAAAAAGGAGGCGCCAAATATATAAATTTTCGCTAACGCTAAATATTTTCGACGAATTATATTAAATTTTATATAAAAAACGAATCCATTTTTTACAATAAACCAATTTAAAAACTGTTATAACGCCTGCGTGTACCAAATTGGAATTTTACCCGCATTACCCCTTAAAAAACAGCCAATTAAAATACCCAGGAAAAATTCTAAAAAAAATTATATATTTAAACAGTTGGACAAATGGGGTACCTATTTTGCAATAATTATCCTTTTCCCAAGCCCGCGGTGGTTATACGACCTACCATCCCAGCTAATATTACCCAAACTAGTAATTTTTAATATCGTTAAAAAATTCGTCCATTTTTATAACCGGGAATGGACGAAAAACAATTTACTGGAAAATGTTCCAAATTTACAATTAATTAAATGGTTTAAATAATATAGCGATTATTTCGCTGTTTAATTCCCAATAATATACGAAAATGGGATACGAAATTACGCCTTTTATTTATACAAATAATAAGAAAAAAGGCGGCGGAATTAAAGCACGGTGGCATTTTAGGAAACGATGGATATAATTGACAATTATTAGGGAAAATAAATTAATAAACGCCGACGAACGAATTAAACGGTATTATAACCATAAATTAAAATGCTGGTTAGCGTTAACGGTTATAAAAATATCCAATATAGGAACGTTTATAAATTTATAACCTAAAAGCTAAAGGGCGATTAAAGTTAAATCCTAATTAAATTAAATAACGTACCCTTGATTACAAAAGGGTTAAACGATAAAAAAAGCGACGCCGAATTGGATTAACCAGGGGGGGAGGATTAAGCAGCGCAAAATATATAATTGTCAAATACCAAAATCCTCAATTAACGGTTTAAATAAAACGACCAAATGCTGGATAATAACAATTGTTACGTAAATTGAAAATTTGGATGATATATAGGCTGGTACGGCGTAACGGCGCCCCGATTAAAAATAAAAGGGTTCGATATTGCGAATTATAATAATTGTTACGGCTAAATTCCGGAAGTTTTGGCGTTTTTATTTTAACCTTATTTTATTAACAGAAAACCCCATAAATAAACCCAATTATAAATACCTTTTTTTTATTTTTGTTAGCTTTTTTTCTTTTTTTTTACAATAAAAACCTTTTTCCCAGCCGCCAAATTCTTTTTGTAACGATTAATAAAAAATTGTAACGATTAAACCAGCGTTCAATTTTTAACTAGTAAACGTAATAATTGTTATAATCGCAAAATTGCTTTACCAAATATTGCAAGCATATTCGTTGAAAAGTTTAATTAAAATATTTTTAATTGGATAAAGCTGTTTATATCTTACCCACCAAAGCAAGTATTAACCCAGTCGTAACGAAGGTAAATTATAATTAACGCCCCTGCATCGCAAGGGTACCCCCCACCCGGTTAAATCCGGGGTAAATTAATTAATTTTATTGTAATAGTAGTTACAATAATTGCTGTAATTCGCCAAAAACCGTAATAATTGTTACAATTACGTTCCCTTATTATTATAATTCCCAAAAAACGTTAAAAAAGTAAAACCTCCGCCCAAACCACCACCAAATTTACGTTGGGATATATACCTAATAATGCTAAATTATTTACCAATTTAATAACTATACCACAAAAAGGAGCGCGGATAAAAAAAATAAACCAATATTTTTAAAATTTGGAAAATTACGACGCGGATATTGCAATTGTTTTGGAATTAAATTTTGCTCGGTTGGACCGTTTTATATTACAAAATTATTCGGATGTAACCGGAATCCCTTTAAATTTTCCCCCTATTCCTAATAATAATAATAATAATTAAAATAATACCGATATGGACGCCGGCGATAACAAACCTGCCCCCGCCCCCGTCGATTATAATAACGACGATATTTATATGGGCGAAAACGATAACCAACCTACCCCCGCGTCCGCTAATAAAGGCGATAATAATATTAATATGGACGATAATTATAACGAACCTGCCCCGGATTTGGATAACCGCCAATTGCAAATTGTTTTGGTATTTTTTAAACCATTTGCCAGCGCATTATCCCCGTTATTAAAAAACTTTAAAACCGGCCCCCTGCATTATAACCGGAAATTATTATTAACCCGGTACCCGCGTTATTAAATAGGCCGCCCGCACCCCGTATATATAAAACCACCACCGTTTGGCTAATTAAAACCAACCTTATTTCGGTATCGAGGACGCAATTTAAACCTAGTTCGACGCCAAATAATGGATTAATAAATTTCGTATAACCCGAATATTATTTCCCATCGTATAAAAATACGGATTTCCTAAATTGTTTGCCCGTCCCGTTATGGAAGGATTTTTAATTGGGTAAAAACCAATCCGTATCGGCGATAACCATTATAATTTGGCGCAGGGTAGGGAATACGAATATTATTAAAATGGTTCGCATTATACCCCATTTAAACTATATTAATTGCCTTAAAATTAATAATAATATTAACCCGCCCGCCTGGTTCGGTCGCGGAAATAATATTTTCCGCAACACGAACGAAACCCCAATCGTTTAAACCTTTAAACGCTTTTAATCCGTTGCTGGCGTCGCCGCAGCAAAAACACGCGTTTATAACCAAATTTTGGTATATTATTTTAACAGTAATTCGTCAAATACAAGCGAAATAATAGTTGTATTTGGCTACGAAACGACAAATGCTTTGGTATAATATATTAATATAACAGGTTAATATTTCCTTTTATTGGATTACGATAATTATTATAATCCTTGCATTAATATGTTTTGCTATTTATTATATTGTAACAGCTATTATAATTTTTTGCGGTAATACCAAATAATTATTGCTATAATATAACAATTGTTACAATTTAGTTTTCACCCTTTTATATATTTTATAATAACGGGTACAATTTTAATTATTAGTTAATTTATTTTTAATCGCCGACGTATTCGGGTTTTTAAATTGTTCTAAGGCAGGTAATCCCGGTAAATGGATTAAAAATAATAAAATGCCCGTTTGGTAAAAGACCTTGGTTTCCGTACCGGATATATTTAACGATAGGGGTATTAAACCCATTTTCGATAATTTGGCAAATTGGCGTCGCCTACCCCTTATCCCCCCCTTTATCCGCTAAAGCGACATTAATTTCCCCGGGTTGAAAATATTCGCAAACAAATTTAAACCGGTTATAATTCCCACAATTTTCGCCACAATATTAATTTATTTGCGGATAATAACCACCGGACCTAATTTTAAAAACGGCGATTTAAAATTTAAAACCGCTAACCCTGGATTATATATATAACGGTTACTATATCGACGATTGGTTTAAAATTTACTACCATTTCCTTTATTTTATTTTTCGCCGGTAGGGAAAAATCGTTATTAAAAGTAAAAAAAGTCTTAACAATTTTGGTGGAAATTACCGCAACCCTTTTAAATTTAATATCGAACAATTTTTTACCCTATTTGCTATCGCCAATTATATAATTACTACCGATAACGTTATCGCTTTAAATAATTTGCATTTAATGTAATTTTAGCATCGTTTGGTTGCCCGTTCGCGAACCGATTAAATTATCGACGTCGCTCATTTATTCGGTTTTAACCGCGCCTGGTATAATAGGATAATAATAATATTTGCTATTAATACCTGGTCCCGTTTTAAACCTATTAAGGTCGGACGGTTAAAAAAGAAAAAAAACGTGCAAATTAAGTGTAAATACACCTATTAAATTTGTTAATATTTAAAAGTATTTTTAACAATTTGTACGATAAGGGGCGGTTCCATCGTCCCATTTTTACTAAATTTAAAATAAAAATTACCGAATTTTATCCCAAATTTTTTGGCGATAACCAACAAAACGATTTTTTTAATTTTATTTAAACCCAATCCATTATCGCCGATCGATTTGCTAATATGGACCGCGCAAAAAAGGAAATTTTCGAGGACGCCCGCGAAAAAATCCTAACGGTCTTTTTGGTATATTATGCGCAATTTTCCATTTTAATTAGAGGTTATCCCTGGATTGGTTATTTTTTTAATTCGGACGCGATTTAGGTTACTATAAAAAATTTGCGCTTTTTTTAAAACATTTTACCTGTCGACGGTTTAAACACCGATAATAAAATCGGTTTTAAATATAAAAAGATTAAAGGCAAATACTTTTGGTTTAACTGGGATATACTTAATACTCCTTTTAATCGCTATTAATTACCCTATTAACTGGTTAATAAATGATATATACATTATCCTTAATAATTGTAATTATCGTTACAATTTTGCCCCTATTTTTATAATTATTATTATAATCCCACCCCTATTTTTGTAACTATTATTACAATTTTTGTTTTTGTTAAACTAATTTTTTTTCGGTTTAAATACCCACACCCTATTAAAATTGAAGCAATTAACTTTTAAAAATTGGTTATTAACCAACGAAATAAATATAGGAAAAACGATTATCTACTTTACGGCGATTTATATATAATACATCCGTTATTAATACGACCGATTTATCCAAAATACCGACGGATGTTTTCCCATTTTGATTTTCGTCCCGGCCAACCTTATTTCGCAAATATTTAAAAAAATAATAACTAATTTCCCAACCCTTAACGTTAAATATTATTATAGTTTAACCGAAATATACGTTACCGATACCCCGCGAACGGCTACTATTTTTACCCAAACGCAGTTTTACGATATTTTAACCACATTCGCCGCCCGCAAATTTAATCCCAAATCTGCGGGTACGGTTATTATTATATATTATTCGATATTCCTAATCCGAAAAACTAAATAATTGGACGAAATCCATAACGCGGAAAAGGCGTTTAACCTATAATATATGGATAAGGTTATCGATTTTAATTTTTAACAACGCCCCCCCGATATCGATAATTTCGACGATAATTCCAATATTGAAAATAATACCCAGTAAATGTTTTTTTGTAATAGTTATTATAATTTCGTTATACTAATATATTTGTTTAAATTAAATAATTTTGTCAGGAACCGTTAACGCAAAAATGGTCGGAAGGCCGATTTTTCCACGGGCGAAAATACCAAAAATATCCGGCGTTTGGTTATGTATTTATTATCCGGTACCCTTTTTCAGCGTGTAATTGGAAACGAAGCTTAATACCTCCGTTACCGCGAATCAATAATACACCGCGTATTTCGCTTTATCCCTTACATTAATCGGGGTATGGTTATTACCACGCCGATTATTAATAAAATTAAAAATATTATTAATTTTAATGCCCTGGTTTGGGATAAAATTGCGATCCTTTTCGTCCGATTTGAAGGCCTATCCTAAGAAAATATATTTACGGTCGATCATGTTTGGGAAAATAATGGTTATTTCGTCGTTTTTAATATCGATAAAAATATTAAAACTTTTTTATAAAAATTCGAATGGATAAATTGGAAATAATGGCTATTTTACCTTCGAATTTTAAATTTTATAATTCCTACCACTATACCAAACGAAAAGTCGTTAGTAATTTTTAAATATACGGGCGTAGTTACAGTACGCAGGGGTATAAATACCGGGTTTATTTTACCTAACGGTACAATTATTTATCCCCGTAAACGCATTCCGCCCCATAGTATTATTATTAAAAAATTCCAATTTAGCCACCGTTTCGAAAACTTTATAACGAATACCGAAACAATTTTTAAAAATATTACTACCGTATTCGTGGGCGAAAATACCGACGATATTGGTCCCGCTTTATTAGGAGTTCCCATTAATGCGGATACCATAATTAATAACCGCCAAATTTCGGTTTTTTTTAATATAGGTTTTATCCGTTTATTGCAGTTTTTGGCAATTAATTACCTTTTTTAATTAATAATCCACGCCGAGGACGATACCCGGGATATTAATTCGGCGGAATTGGGTAAAATGCTGGCGTTAAAAAGAGTGGATTTTAAAACCAAATACCGCAACGTCCGATAAAATTTTAAAAAAAAACCTATAGGAAGGAAAAACCCGTTTTGGATCGGTAATTGTGGACGTTTTAATTTAATATAGCGGCGACGGTCTTTTTAGCTGGGTTTATTCGAAAACCTGTATTAATTTTAAAACGTTACCTCCGTCGGGTAAGGTTAAAATAGTCCATTTTATATTAAACGAATCGCTATTTATTGCCCGCGTGGTCGAAATTTGCATGGAGGAAAAAAAAAGGTTAACGCGTCCTGGTTATAACCCCTAATTTTTGGATTTAAGCGTAAATTGGCTATATGGTAACAATTATTACAATTTTTTTCCTTTTTTACAATTATTGTAATAATTATCACAATTTTCATATTTTTGGATTATAACAAATGTTATAATGGCTATTATTTCTCCATTTTTGTAACAATTGTTACAATTTTTAATACATTTATTAATTTTTTTAGTTTTGTTATTTTTATTTTGGAAAAAGCTAGTTTCGGTATAATTATTATCCGATTAGGTTTGTCCCAAGCCGAACGCGATAAAACCGTTTCCAATTTTACCGATTCCAGCTCCAATTTTAACGTTTATATCCTAAATATTAATATCTCCAACGCTGGTTTTAACTTGCACCCCAATTGTTGCACTGGTATTTATATCCCCTTAATATGGAACGCCAATATATAATTGCAAATTTGTGGTCGTTTAATTCGGTTAAGTTAAAATAAACTTATTATTTGGCGCATTTTCGAAATACGAGGTATTTTTTTCGGTTGGGTAAGAAATCGTATATTCCGGAAGGTTAATGCCCCTTTTTCTACTGTTCCGGCCGTTATTAATATACAATAAATGTTATTTAAATATATTACGCGTATACGTTTTCCCAAAATTATCCAATTTCCAATTGTTAAACAATTTTTAGTGTATAAGGTAATAGTAATTATATTTTCCTGGCCTTTTAATGATTTCGTTTGGATAACAAAACCCCCCCAGCATTTTAATATTTTTTATTTTAATAGGACGCGCCGTATAAGCGAATTTTATTTTCGCCTAATTTTAATGTTCGTATTAAATATTCTTAAACAATTTAACGAACAGGATTTGGTGGAAAAAACGTCAGTTTTTATTTTAACGTTAAGTCCAGCTTATATTAATTACTAATACCAGGAACAAAATAGTGGCCGTAATACGTTTATTAATTACATTAATCGTATACATTTGCCTTATTTCGATTTTACCATTATGGATTAGGGGTTTGTAATTAAATTAATAAAATGGATTAAAAATAACGATGGATTTTACGACGAAACCGCGACCGCGCGGGTTATCGGGGCCCCAATAAGGGATTTTGGCTCCTGGGTTATTAAACGCCGGGAAACCAATAAACCGTTTGAAAAAGGTATTTTTGGTAATAATAACGCCGACTTTTTGGCGGTCGTTATTCCGTTTTTTTATTTATCGATTTTGGCCTTAATCACGATAAGTTTATATTCGATTCGTTATGCAAACCTTGTATACCCATTTTAAAAAAGGATAAAAAAAAGGACGATTCGGTCCCTGGATTGTTTACCGCGACCCCAGTTCGGATAAGGAAGCGTGGCGTTAATAAACCTATTCCTAAAAAAATATTTAACGTTGCCAAACGTTTTCGTTTCTTTTAATCGGTTTGGGTTTTTTTGTTTTGCTTTTTTTTGGGGTTTGGTGCTAGGAAATTGGGGGTTTTATATATATAATATTATAATAATTATAACTATTGGGATCCGGTTTAATGGATTTATTATTCGTGGTTAATAAGGTATTATAATAACGGTTATTACCAAAATCCTTTTTATTGGATTTATAATTGGCGGTGGATGGAGGATATAATTTATTTGGATAAGGAAAATGGATAAAAAACGGGTTATTTATACGGAGGATTTTGGAGGAGGTTATACCTCGCTTTTTATTTTAAATTAAGTTTACAATTGGTATTTATTTGTTTGTATTTACTCATTTTGCGGAAGTTATTTTACTTCCGCTATTCGCGGGTAAGGTTACCGTTATTCGTCTATTAATTCCTTTTTATAATGGAACGATCCTCGTTTTTACCCGTTTTAATTTGCGTAATTTACCTTTTATTATTTTGAATTTTATACGCCTTTTTCGTCGGATTTTTCGTATATTCCGTCCAGCAAGTCTTTTTCGGTATTAATTATACCATTCATATTTAAACAGTTTATCCGGTTATATCCCTTTTTTGGATTTGCCCTTATTTTTTTAATATCCGTTTAAAATAGTACGCTATTAGGGCGTACGATTTTTTAATTAAATACCTCCAATTTATCGCCCATTAACTTTTTCAAACCCAGGTATAATAAATTAGGGCCGTCGAAATCGAAATTGGGTAATATTTCGGCTTTTTCGTTACCCCAGCCATTTTGGAATAACAAATACATATAATGGATTATATTTTAATTGGTTAACATGATATGGTATTTATTATTAATACTTATACGGGCGATATTTTCCAATGTTTTACGCACCGTAGTTGCGATTGGCCCTATCGCTACATAATTTAGGAATGTTTTTCGCAGACCGTGCGTGGAATTGCGGTTATTTTTAATATCTATGGCGAAATTTTTATTAATATGTTTAATTGCTAAGTTTACCGGTTTAAATCCATTCCCGGCCGTGGTACATTTTACGAACGCTGATTTTAAAATCCCGGTGCGTAACGGCTAATTTGTAACTTTTAGTTATAATAACTAAATTAAATATAGCATTTTAAAACCATAATTTTTTGCTTTATAACCGTAAAAAAATAGGACTAATTGCGGCATTATAATTTCCAATACGCCGTAATCTTTTTAGTGGAACGCGTTTATTATTATTTATAAAAAATTAATGATTTGCAAATAGCGGCGTTGCGTGCGGAAGGCGATGTTAAGTTTGGGTTTTATATCCCATAATCTAATACCTATTAAACCGTTAATATAACCAGCAAATATATTATCGTAAATACGGTTTACCACGAAAATATACATATTATATAATATATCGGTAAAAACCTTTTCCAGGGCGTTTTTAAAAATTTAATCTTTATCCAATAATCCGGTTTGGATTAAAATAGCAATTATAATGCATAAAATGCGGGACCGGAATATATTTTATAAAAGCCGTAAAACGTGGTAAAACTCCTTTTTATGTTTTTAAAACTGGTTATATTTCCCCAACCCTATTATATTTATAAATATAATGGGGGCGTAATATTACCATAATTGGTTAATAAAATTAAATTTAACATGGAAAAACGCTGGTACGGGTAATATTTATTGTTTTTTATTAAAGGGTTGGGATAATTCGATATAAATTCCCTAAATAGCACGGATATATAACGTTATTTTTTAATCCCCGTAAACGAGGAACAGGACGGAAAAATAATCGAAATGGTCGGGTAACAGGTTTAAAAAACGTTTAAAAAGGATTTCGTGGATTTGGATAATTCCTACGTATTCCTTTTCGTTTTCGGTAATAGCGGGGGTTTGGATAAAATAGGAAATTGGTGTAGCTCGTGCGAGGGTAAGGTATTATGGGATTATTCCAGGCGTATATGGGCGGTTAAGGAATAAAAAATTATAAATTTGGTATATTATATAATATTTGGCGCTTTCGTAATAGGTGTCCGGATATTGTAAAAAGGCGGGCGTTTGCAACCATTTTTGGCGGAAGAGTACGGTGGTATCCCATTGGGATTGCGTGTATCGTTTAAATTCTGGCGTTAATATAAGGAAATACAATGTTAAATTTTGCATTCGGTTACGTTTTTTATATTTAAAGTCCTGTACTTTGTCCAAAAAATTGAAATTATTATATACGAAGGATAATACTGGGTTACGAACAATCCTTTTTAAATTGGTTTATATATTAATATATATATATATATATATATATATATTATTATTACTGTTCGCGGTAAAAACTAAATATAAATATAAATATTGTTAAGAACGTATTCGGGCAACGGCGATAAATTATTGGGTTTACCGTTTAATAATTTTATAGAATAAACATATTCCCAGCCCGGATAATATGTTTATAATACGTCGTGGATCTCCATTATTTATAAAATATAATGCGAATACGCGTAATAAATAATTGTTTTTTTGGGGGGAATATCCGTGGGTTAAAATCGCCAATATTAATATAACGCGTTAATTTTTTAACGTTAAGGGGTTTGTGGTTTTTAAAAAGGTATTTGGTTCCAAATGTACCACGTTCGAAATTTGTAACGATAAATAAAACAAGCGGTGGCCTCGGGAATATAATAATAATAAAAATATAAATTTATATAATATTGGCGTTTTGGACGGGATTTCCTGGGTAAACGTATCGAATATTTGTTTAAACCAATCTATATTACTCACGTTTTTAGCGGAGCAATTTTTTATTCCCGAAAATTGGAAATTTATAGGCTCGAACCGGTTAAAAAAACGTAAATATTATATTAATTGCTATAATCTTTTGCGTAAAAGGTCGGTTTCAATAGGCGCAGGAAATTTATTATTAAAACGGTTTTCGACCCTATTAACGTATAAACGTTTTCGGATTTAAGGGTTTCGTAATATTTTTTTTAAAAAAAATATTCGCGATAGGGCAGGTTGGGTAATTTCGTAAAAATTTGCCGTTATCACTTAAACGTGGATAAATTGCGTAAAATTGGTGCGTCGGTAACGGTTACGCCAAAATTTGGTAATATTGCGAATAAATTTGGTTTCGGGGTTTATTTCCGTTTCGGATTCGGATTCCTTCGGTAATTGTTTTTAATCGATTAAAAAAGGTTTAAATTCCCATTTATTTTCGAATATAGGATTGGGCGATAATAATTGGGATAGCGATAAAAACGAAAATAATTGCGATATCGATGGAGGTAATAAGGTTAAATCGGACGCAAAATATTGGGTTACAGGTTGCGCGGATGGGAATATTTTTTCGGGTATATCCATTAATATTATTAGAAATGTATTTTCCATTATTGGATTCGGGTTTTATTTGGTTTAATGGTATACCGAATAAAAGTTAATATGCGTTTATATATGGTATAATGGTAAAAATTTTTTATTTTTTTGTGTATCGGGGGGAATAGTGGTTGGCGATATTGCAGTATTGGGTGTTTTATTGGTGGTACCGCCATGAACGGCGAAATGCGACAAAATGTCCTTAAATTAGAACGAGCGCGATTTTTTCGGCCAATGTAATTGGTCGAAAAACCATGTGGTTAAAAGGTATATGGAGCGCTCGGTCCCCATTGCGAAGCAGGGGGGTCTAGTCTGAGCACTGAGACTATTTTTGGATATGGTAGGCGCGAGAAAAACGCCTTTTTAATTTTACACGTTGTTAAATAAAGCGATTTGCCCAATAAATCCCGATTGGTCGCGCGTCCCGCGTAGCAAAAAAACGGTCCATTATTGCGGTTATATTGGTAATATAAGGCGGAAACGCTTGGGAATCCAAGTCCAGTATATATTACACAATTACCTCTTTTTCGCTTTCCGTCAACTTTTAAGCATTGGGTCGACGGTCGGTTAAAGCCTATGCCCCGTTTATACTGGTTTGGAACGTCGAACTGGGTATATTATAAAGCAATACAACCTTTTTTATGCTTGTTTTTTTATTCAATCAAAATTTATTAAACGCTAAAATAATTTGCGTTTTACGATTTGATATTTCCATGGCTAATTGTGGAAAGAAATATGTTTTTTAATGGAAATATATTATTAAGCTGAAAAATGACCAGGGTGATATATCCCACGTTAATTTTATAGTAAATGGTTAATTTAATTGTATTATTAGACTTAATTTGTTTTATAATTATATTTTGGTCATAGAATGATGCCGTTTTTGTAAAAAAGATTCAACAGCGGTATAATCGTAGAAGGTTTCCCGGATAAAAGGGATTGCGAACTAAATAAACGAATAAACAAACAAAATGGGCATATTAATGTTTTAAGGGAATCGGGATAAAAATCATCGATTAAAATCCGTCGTTACCTTCACTGTTCGTTTTATATATTTTGAATAGGTAATGAATTTTGTTTACCACGTAATTATTACCATTTGAGGAGAGGGTTAGTATTAATATAAGATTCAGCGGAAATAAGCCCATTAAACCCTTAAAACACTATATAAACGTTTGCAAAATGAGACTTTTTTATTTTTTCGCATTTTTTGCATAATAAGGACACGAAATCTAGATTGAAATATACCGTTCCCCTTTTCAGTACAAAATAACTTGGAATTTTGTAAGTCGAAAATATGAAATTATCCCGACATGTAACTTATATACCTAAACCTGCTTACAACAATCTTGCGTAATTTTACGAAGGCCTTGGTATTACAATAAAAACATCGGGGTAATTTATTCCTTAAGGTAAAAATACGATTGCTAAAAGCAAATAAGCGGTAATATTATAATTCGAGGTTTTCGATATAATATTTGGACTATAAAATTACCAAACCCTAGCCTTAACCCCTGACCAACGACCCACCAGGGTAATAATCTCATCGACGTCGCGTTAAATCCAGAATTTTATTAGAGTTCTTTTTCAAAGTAGAATTTTCGTCGGTAGATGCCAATAGATTAACGTCCGTATTCAATTTGCCCCGGGCCGTAGCAATTAATGATTGGGATAAAGCTTTAATCGGTTTTAAATATAATGAATAACGAAGTTAAATAAATTTTAATTGCTATTAAGCAGTCCTAATAATCAATTTATGTATACGGTAGAGAATTGGCTTATTTAACCTGTGGCCCAAGTGTGATTTCTTTAATTGTTACAGATTATTTGACGAAATTTGCTTTTAGCGTTAATCCTAACTTTGAAAAATTACTAGATAGTATACCTTGATAAATACGTATAATTACCCGATTCTATCCCTATGGAATCCTGGGGTTTGTCGGCAAAATTTTACTTTTTTGCTACGATCAAAATATCCAGTAACCTGTTCTTAGCGTAAAATACAGTGGGTTAAAGCAATTGAACGTCTTAACTGGGTAACTGGGGTTTTCAATTATTGGGGTGAAATTATAACGGTTTTTAAATAAACATTGAAGTTAATTCAAACATAAAATTAATTGCTGCTAAGCAATTCTGGAATCGAATGTATTTACATAATAATAAACCTATTTTATATAAATTATATTTCCAATATAATTTATCCTAATTTATTTAATTTGTAATTCCCAAATGAGGCTTTAAAAATTAACCGAAATCGCTTTTTGGCGGTTATATGTTCTTACGTAATTGGGTCTTTATATAATCCTATTTCCTATCGGTCGGTGTTTTTTTGGTCAAATATCGTTAAAAGGGGTGTAACCCCGCCTAACCTCCCTGGTACCGGCCCAGTTATTTGGTCGTAATATTAGGTTTCCATTCCTTTAAACAAATCCTTTTGGCCTTTAAAGAACTCGTACTCCCCCAATCCTAGTTTTTATTTATATGTTCTTATTGCTGATTCTTTTACGCTATATTTAATTGAGTAATATCGCTCAGTAATATTTAAAATTTAACGTTAAAATGGAGGTTTTAAAGGCAAATATTTAAACGGAGAAGCAAAGGATCCAGGAAAAGCAGTTAAAACATTTTCGTTTGCGAAAATAAAGCCAATTGTAATTTAAAAATCTAATACGAGCTATATTTCGCGAAATTAACGATTTGGAGGAACTAGATCGGGTGGAGCGCGAGGAAGTAAAATAGGAAAAGCTGGGGCAATCGGCCGAAACTTTCCCCGAAATGTTTTTGGAATCGTTTTTCCGGATTCCAATTTTGTTTGGGATTCCGTTTTCCAAAGGGTTTTTTTAACCCTTTTTTATTGGATAAAATAAATAATTTTACGCAATACTTAGTTGGTAAATTGTTCTATCTATGTATTTTATTTATAATATGTGTTAATTGTTTTTATATACGTCCGTTTAATGGTACAGTCTTGAATTTTGGTCGATCCTTAATTTTTGGGAATGGTAGGTGGTGTTTTTTTACATCGTTCTTTTTTTTGGCTAATCTGCTCGGGAATCCACCTTCTAGTAATATTAGCGGAGTGGTTTTTGGCAATTTTGGAAATGGTTAAGGAGTTTCCAAATATTTTTTTGGTATTTATAATTTTCTTATTTAACGAAATATTTTGTTTTACCGTAGTTGCGTTTATGGTCCCATATTCGTTCGACGTCGTACGTTTTTCTACGTCGATTTCGATTGTTTTTTGGGTATTGGTACCGTATAATATTAATTCCAATAATGATACGTGGGACGTTGGGTGGATTTCCATAATATTTGGTAATAATAATTTATAATTGGTTTCGTTAATCTTTTGATCGATTTTATAAAGTCCAAGTTTTTAAAATTAAATTTGCTATTTATTCGCTATATTTTAATAATGCGTCGAATAAAATAGACGCTAGTTTATTTTTGGAAAAATAATCCTTTTATCCGATATTGGTTGGCGTATTTGGTTATTTTCGCTCGTACGATTTTTAGTATTTAATGGAATTTTCGTAATTCGTTTATTTGTTTATCGGTTCGTTGGGCCGTAATTATTGTCTTTGGTTTTCCATATACGATAAAATTCAATCCTTAATTGGTATAAAACGGGGTTGTTTTCGTACTTTTATTTTTTCAACTATTATACGCGAATTGTGCTGTGGGTAACAATTATACCCAATTATTCTGTTTGCGGTTGATATAATATTTTGAAGATTATTTTAATATTTGGTTAATTCGTTATATTTGCTGCTTTGTCTATGGGTGGAATATCATAAATAATTTATAGTTGGGTCCTAGCTATTTTATTAAAAACTCCCAAATTTTAATGTAAAGAATTTATTTTTATGTGTAATAATGCTTTCTGGAAGTCCGTGGTTATTAATAATTATTTGTAAAAATATATATGCGATTTTTTCGGCGTTGTTACTTTTTTAATAAAGTACGAAATCGGCGTATTTGGTAAATTTATCCATTCTAAATAATATATTATCGTATTTAATCTTAATATATAATTCTTCGGCAAATGGTAAGTTAACGATAAAACTTACTAAAATAGTTTGCCAGGTTTTATTGGGGGTAAGTACAGACTATAGGAACTTATAAAATCTGTGTTTTGCGGATTTGTTTTTGCGCAAAACTCCCAATCTTTGATGGTTTTTTATACTTCTTATCGTATTTCTTTGAAATTATAGTGCTGTTTTAACCGTTTCCATGTTTTGGAAATTTTTTGGTGTCCGTGGGCTTTATTTTCGTAGAATTTCCGTATTTCCTTTAGTATAATTACCATGTTGGTCGTTATAAGGTTTCGGTGAATTGGTAAAAGGTTTCCGTTATCGTTTGCTATAAAAGTTTTGCGTATTTTTTCGGACATTATATTTCTATAATTTGGTCTCTTATAAAAGGCGTCGACCTTCCCGTGTTTAATTCTTGTTGAAAAATGATTTTAAAATGGAATTTTATCGGAATTTTACCCGTTTAATATTTTGTTTATTTAACATTTTGTTAATAGTAAAATGGCTAGGCTTTTGCGTTCCGTATAAATTAATATTTCGTATTTAATTCCGGATAATTATGGTCTCCATTTTTCGAATTTTCGGATAATAACTATAAATCTTTTGTCCTGGATTTGGTAATTAAGCTCTGGTTAACATAGTGTTTGTGAAAAAAGCCGTAAAGGTGCAGGCGTCCTTTTTCGTTTGGTTGGTTAAATTATCCTCCGATTGCATAATCGGATGCGTCGGCTTCGATTTCGAAAGGTTTTATTTGATTTAACATTTCAAAAATTGGTTTTCGTGCTATTGCATTTCGGAGTGTGAGGAGGTTACGAAATAAAGTAAGCTTAGTCTTGAACGGGTGGAAAAGTGGATCACGTATAAGGCTAATTAAACGTTAAAATGGCAGATAACCGTATGCTAGCGGGTAATGGAGATAATATATTATTATTGGCCAATCGATTTGTTAAATCGTTAAATCGATGAAGGTGGTGAATCTAAGGTTAAATTGTGAATTACGTGTTCGAATCCGTAGGTGCAGATCTTCGATCCGGATGTCCGGAATGCGGGATCAGGTCACATGATTTGGCTTTATTTATATAACTACCCTGCCGACCAATTAAACCTAACGACCCATTATAGTCTCAGTGCTTAGACTAAATCCCCCTGCTTCGCAGTGGGGACCGAACGCTCCATATTACTCTCAGGGCTTATCCCTAAAGCCCAGAGCTCTATAATTAATCCATTTCGTAGCTCAATTGCGGTTTTGCAATATATTTGTGGGTCCATCCAAAAAACACTTTGGTTTAGGTTTGAGGACAATTTGTCGATTTTCGCCGTTTATAGCGGTATTTTTGGCCTTTTTTCGACCGATACTCCCTTATTCCATAACCACGCAAAATATCGAAAGAAGAAAATATCGTTAAAAATAGCGTTTAATACCGTTATTAGCAGCGATTTAATTTATCTTTTTACTCATTATGACGACCGAATCGGATACCACCTGCCCTTAATCCGTTCATGGCGGTACTTTTTTTCGATTTGTTTTAATTTTATCTTTGATTTTTAATTAAATTTTATACTTTTTCACATGGAGGGTTGTATATTTATACCGTTATAGTAGGCTGTGGTGTAAATATCGCAGTATATAAGCAGTTAAATAAGCGGATAGGCAAAATATATATTTTGCATATATAATTTACAATCGAAACTTGTTTATATTTTTACCAATTTTAACGATAATAAAACCAAAGCTTCAGGGAATGGATGACGTGTATACGCAAACGTCCTAGCCTAGCTCTACTTGCTATATTGGTCTTAAAAACATTTTTATAGTAAAAAATACTAAATATATATTTTATAAACCTTTTTGCTTTATTTTATTAATTTTATATTATTTTTCTTTTTCAGCCAGACTTTATAGTTTCTGCGTGTGGGGGATGCTTTATACATACACAGTATAATACCACGATTTGGTACACATATCCGATTATATAAAGTGTGAAATATGCGGATATGTAAAGTATGTCTAATGTTGTATATCATTTACAATCGAAACGCTTTTATATTTCTACCAATCTTGACGTTAACAAAACCAAAGTTTTAAGACGTGGATTACGTATATAAGCAAACGTTAACGTTAAATCCGATTTTCAATACCCGCTTCTGTTATTTTGTTTTATATAAAGAAATGCTAAATTTGTGTTATTTTAATATTTTTTGCTTTGTTTCATCAAATCAAATTAAAAAAGAACGTTAAATACCATTTATCAATAAACATATATAAAAATGGATGTATTAAAGTTTTGTTAAATTTTACCAATATTTGTATGAATTATTCGGTTTCTAATTAAGTTACTAGTTAATATAAAAATATCCATAAAACTTTTATTTAAATCGATAATTGCATGCATTTTGCAGTCTTTGATCCGTTACGTTACAAATATTGTAACCAACTTTTGAATTAGTTTTTTTACACCTATTTAAAATAAAAACTAAATATTTAAATATCTTTCCAAATGTACTGGCTATAAAGACACAGTGGTTAGGACAACAATCACCAAACTCCAATAAGTCTAACGCGGGTTATTTTATATTTTTATAATTTCTATTTATTTCTTTATTCGAATATTCAATTGTATACCATAGTTATACCAGTTCTTTTTACCATTATCGTGCGAATTCATCATATAAACCCGTTATAAACGGCGAAATGCGACGAATTATCGTTATTAATACCGGCGTACGGCTATAGCGGCAAAATACGATAAATTATCGTTGGTAATACCGCCATAAACGGCGAAATGCGACAAAATATCCTTAAATTAAAACGAACACGTTTTTTTCGGCCAATGTAATTGGTCGAAAACCCATATAGCCAGAAGGTATATGGAGCGTTCGGTCCCCACTGCGAAGCGGGGGGGTCTAGTTTAAACATTGAAACTAACTCCATATACCTTTTAACCATATGGCTTTGCGACCAATTACATTAACCGAAAAAAACGCGTTCGTTTTAATTTGAGGAAATTTTGTCGCATTTCGCCGTTTATAACGGGTTTATACAATATATTCGCACGATAATGGTAAAAAGAATGGTAAAACTATGGTATATAATTAAACATTCGAATAAAAGAATAAATAGAAATTATAAAAATATAAAATAACCTGCGTTAAATTTATTGGAGCTTGGTAATTGTTTTCCCCGCTACCGTGTCTTTATAGCCAATATATTGGGAAAAATATTTGAATATTTATGTTATAGGGTAAGCCAACGGCCTTGAGACCATTAAGTATCCTTGTTGGTATTATTACTAACGCTGGGGAAGAAGTGAGGAAAAGGTGTATATCCGGGTCGTGGTAATATCCTTCCCTTTATATATTATCCTTAACCCGCTTTTATATCTTATTACGTAATACGTGCTTTACGTACGAATCCATAATATAGCCCGCATTCGCCCGTTTTTTATCGGGTATAATCCCTATTTGGAAATATAGGGGCAATCCAGCGGGCGCGTATTTTAATATAGCTTACCCGTCCATTATTCCGGGCGGTATAAACCCGTGGTCGGGTTTTACCCTCCTATTTTCGGCCGCGGTTATATCGCGGGCCCTTTATCCCCGGTTCTGTTTACGGGCGGTTATCGTAATTCGTTTTTTCCTAATTTTAGTTAATATAAATCCGTGGTCGAATTTTATCCTCCCGTTTTTAGATGCAATTATATCGTGGTTTTTTTATCGTATTTACCGTTTGCGGGTGGTTATCGCGGTTTATTTTCCTTTTATTTTAAACGGTATAAGGCCGTAACCGGGTTTTACCCTCTTATTTTTAGTTGCGGTAATGTCGCGGTTTTTTTATCGTATTTGCCGTTTGCGGGTATTTATCGCGGTTTATTTTCCTTTTATTTTGGGCGGTATAAGGCCGTGGTCGGGTTTTGCCTTCCTACCTTTGGTTGCGGTAATATCGCGGTTTTTTTGTCGTATTTACCGTTTGCGGGTATTTATCGCGGTTTATTTTCCTTTTATTTTGGGCGGTATAGGGCCGTGGTCGGGTTTTACCTTCCTGCCTTTGGTTACGGTAATATCCCGGTTTTTTATCGTATTTACCGTTTACGGGTGTTTATCGCGATTTACCTTCCTTTTATTTTAGGCGGTGTAAATTCGTTTATCCATTGGTATAATTCCTTTCCCGTGGTAATTGCGGTTTTTGTTTTTCGTATTTTTCCCGCGTTATCGTTCTGGTCCTTTTTATTTTCCAATTTTTCTTTTATTCGAATTTTTTTCGTTTTTATTCCCTTTTTTTTGCCATTTTATCGATTTTTCCCGTTTTCCCTTCGTTTTATTTTTTATTTGTACTGCCTTTATTTCGTCCGTTTTTATTTCCTATTCGTTTTTATTTATTATTTATATCGTTATTTGTCGTTACCGCGTCGTTATTATATCCCGGGCCTTTATTTTTTTAATCGCGTTATAAATAACGTTTGGATAAATTAGTACCGGTGGTGGAGGTGGCCGGCCTCCCCACCGTAATAATTAATTGCTTTCCTCGTACAATAATAACGGTCGTTTATTTGTAAATTGTATCGATTAAATACCGATTAGGTGATATCGCTAATTTATATTCGCAACGTTTTCGTTGCGCTATCGGTACCGCGGAATTCCAAGGTAATTTAAATAACGACGAATATACCGCTCCGGAAAATATATTTATTTTTTGCGTTTTTTGTGTGAAAACGTCCAAAACTAACGGGGTTTGGGAATATGGTCTTACCCCCGACGGTATTAATTACCAGCGATATCGCGATACCAAAAAATCGCTTTATTATTACAGCGAAACCGTTTACGCTTTTAACTTTATCCTCCGCCGCCGTTTGCGAAAATTAAAAATTACGACTTATAATGGTCGTTATATCGTCCAACCTTTAATTAAAAATACCGTCGTGGATAGTAAAAAATCTTTTGGCAAAAATGCCGTACTATTTCGAAATTTCTTTACCGCGTATGCTAATTGGGTCCGCGTTTATTAGGACGTATAGGATAAAATGGCCAATTCCGGGGCCGTAACGATTTTTACCAAAACCATTGTTTTTGTTATTATATCCAATACCCTTTTTCGCAGCGGCGGTAATTGTAACCGTTAATTGGTACAAATTTTCGCACGCGGTTTTATTTATTTGGAGGTGCGTTTAATTTTTTTAATATATAATTATTTCGATAACGTTATTAATTTTTAAATTTCTTTTTTCAAAAACGTAATACGTCGCGCTATAAGGAAAACCTGCAAAAAGCGCGCCGAAGCAATAACGCTTTCGTTGTTTTAATTACCGTCCTAACCCCTTCCCCCGCCGTTTTTGTGCGCCAGTTTCGCCCCGCGTATTTTTTACGCTTTTTCGCCTTTATTATTACCACGCCCCGTCGACGTTTCGAGGCTTTTTTCTCACGTTACCCCGTCGCATTTCGTTTTATTCGTGCCCCGATTCGGTATTTATTTAGTTTTTCGCGTCCCCGTGCCCCTATTTCGTCGCGTTTTCGTGCTTTTGGTCGTAATATGG
Source organism: Pyricularia pennisetigena (assembly GCF_004337985.1). NCBI lineage: Eukaryota > Fungi > Ascomycota > Sordariomycetes > Magnaporthales > Pyriculariaceae > Pyricularia > Pyricularia pennisetigena. The sequence goes on from NW_021940921.1 coordinate 110,985, forward strand.
GCAAAAACCCGTTTTTTGGAAAATCCAGTCGTAAATTTTTTTTAATTAAAAATACTGCCCGACGTCGTACCGCCTTATTACGGGAGGTTAACCAATTCGTTAAATAATAGGAATTCCCGGTTTTTAAGGACGACGCGGAAAATAATAAAATAAAAAAGGAGGACGTTAAAATAAAGGAAGGGAATAAAAAGGAGGGAAATTTGGATGGCGAATTGGAAACGTATAATTCGGTTTTTAATTAATATTTTATCGCCGCGCAAAATTATTATTTCGTTTTATATATATTAATTTAATTTAAGGATTAGGTGGGTGGGATACGGCCACGTCGCCCCAAAAATGGGCGCGGGTTATATAATCGTCGGTTTATTTTTATTGCATTTCGCCCCGGTAAAGGGTTTAATTTTGCGTAATTTTTTTACCGTACGTTTGGTTAAATTAATATTAATTTTGGGTTTACCGCGTCGTTTTTTTTTCCGGGGAATCGTCGATTTTTTAATTAATTATAGCAAATCCTTGGTCCGGTTGGATATTTAATTATTAACGTTGTTTTAATATTGGGTTATTATTTATTTGGGCCGGCCCCCATTTTGTTTCGAATTCGTCCAATACCCGTATATTTTCCATTGCTACCAAATCCTTTTACGTGGGTTTATTGTATTTTTTCCATTTTATTAAAATTTTGCGTTTACGTCCTTTCCCCTTTGCGTTTTTCGCGGCCAGGATTTCCTTTATTACCCATTTTTCCGCGGTTTCGTTATTTAAATCGGATAAAATTAATAACGGGCCGGGTTTAATATCGGTACGAATTTGGGACGGTAATAAACCGTCCGCGGTTTTTTCGATTAATTCCACGTAAAAAATGGGGTGGATTTTTTTCGGAACGTTTAACGTAATTATTAATGGTGTAAAAATCGTTATAACCGTAAATTTATTCGCCACGAAATTAAATTTTTTATTCGGGCGATTAATTTTAACGTTCCGTAGGTTAAAAAAAGTTTTATCCCCTATTTTAAAACGGTCCGCCGGTTTCCGTATTTTATTCGCGTTTTTTTTTTGGCGTTGTTATATATAAATTATAACGGCGTAAACCACGTTTATACCGTTTTTAAGGTGTTATAAAAACAAATTCGCGCGATTTTTGGGCGTGGAACCCGGTCGTCCGTTTATTTATATTACCGGGACCGCGTTTACTTTATATTTTAATAATAATTTATTAAAATTAATTCCCGTAATTAACGAATTTTTATTAATTAGCGTTAATTAAACGGCCGGTAAATGTCCGGGCTAATTTATTTAATCAAAAACCACGAAAACTTTTAAATAATATTATATTTCCTAATTAATCCGTTCCGTACCCCCGTCCGTTTTTAGGTGGGAGGACGTCGATAATAATTGTAAAATTCCTATTTATCGGTATAATTCCGATTAAAAACTTTTTACCCAATCCGACCCCCGGTCCAATATAATCGCGTTAAAAAAGCCTTTAAACCGCTACCAGGTGGAAACGAATTTCGCGGCGCAAATTTCGGTTTTTATCGAATTTATCGCTTTTAATTAAATATATTTGGAAAATTTATTAATTATAACCATTATATAACGCGGTGCGTACGTATTATTGTTTGGGAGGTCCGTTATAAAATCGATGGAAATTTGTTTCCAAAATTTGTCCGGTATTAGTAGGGGTTATAGCAATTTTTGTTTACGTCGTTTTAATGGTTTTATCCTGCGGTATATCTCGCAATTACGTACGAATCGTCGGATATATTCGGCCATCCCGTCCCAATGGTAATTTCGAACCAGGATCGTAAATATATTATTTTTACCGTAATAATTAATTATTAGGAATTCGTAAATTCGTTGCAAAATTACCGTGGTTAAAAGTTCCCAATTGGGTAATTAAAAACGGTTTTTGTACAATAGCGTACCGGAAGCGTTTATTAAATAATCCGTTATTTATACTATCGTTTCGGTTTCGGGTAAAAATCGTTTTATATTTTGTTAAACCGCGTTACGTTTATGGGCGTATACCGGGTTTTTTTCTACTATTTCGTTCCAAAATTTTGTTATATAAAATTGCTGGAAAATAGATATTTTTTCCGGGACCGCCGGTAATATATTTTATAATAATATTTAAAAAGTACCGATTATAGTTTTGCTGGGTATTGGGCGTAATATTATCGTTTTTTTTCGCTGGTTTCGTCCTGCTCCCGTTTCGATAGCGCGTCGGGGATTATCGCGTATTTCCCTGGTCGGTATTTTAAAACGTAATTAAATTTGGATAGGATTTCGGCCCACCGTATTTGCCGTTCCGATACCACCCTCGGTTTCGTAAAATATTCGAACGTTTTATAATCCGTGAAAATAGTGAAAAAAAAACGGATATTACGTAATTCCGCTTTTTATATTTGCAAATAGTGGACGACCGCGAGCAATTCCTTATTGTAAATAATATAATTGCGCTGGACCGTCGTTAATTTAACGGAATAAAATATTACCGGTTTTTATAACCCGTTTTTCCTTTTTTATACCAATACCCCCCCGATAGTTGCGCCGGAGCAATCCGTTTTTATTTTCGTCTCCGTTTCGTCGCTCCATTGGGCCAATATTAATATTTGCAAAAATATTTGTTTAAATATTTTAAAAATAGCGTTTTCCTCCGGTATTTATTTAAACGGTATTTTTTTTTTAATAAATCGAAATAAAGGCGCTATTAAACCCGAATACCCGTTTATAAAATCCCGGTAAAAATTTGCGAATTTTAGGAAACCGCGCAGTTTTCGTAATTTCGTCGGGGTTTCCTATTCCCGGATCGCGCGTAATTTTTCCGGATTAGTTTCCACGCCTATATTAACGTATATAATAAACCCCAAATATTTAACGGAAATAACCGCGAACGCGTTTTTATCGAAATCCAAATTTAAACCCGCTTTTTTTAATTTTCCCAAAATGTGGGTAATTTTCCGCCAATAATCCGTTTTGGAACCGGACGTATATATTAAAATATAGTCCAAATATACTAATATATAATCGTTTAATATATTTCCGAAAACGCCGTTAATATATCGTTGGAACGTGGCCGGGGCGCCCGTTAATCCGAATAAATATATTAATTATTCGAATAATCCGAATTTTGTGCGAAAAATTGTAAAATATTTATTTTTTTCGGCCACGCGTAATTTATGGAAAATTGCGCGCACGTTTATCTTAACAAACCATTTTACTCCGGATAAAAAACGGCATGTTTTTTTAATTAATAGTAAAAAATACCGGTCCTATATTATAATAACGTTTAATATTTTATAATCGACGTATAAACGCTATTTTCCAGAAATTTTCCGGATTATTAGGACCGGGGTTGCGGTTAACGACGCGCTTATTCGGATCTATTTTTTGTTTATTATATCGATTATTTGTCGCCGTAATTCCAACAATTAATCGCGCGGTATATAGTATAACCGGCCCTATAATAACGGCGGGGATTTACCGTTGCTATTTTTTTGGATCCGGATATAATAGTCCAATTCGCCTTTATGCGGGGGTAAAACCGAAATTTTACCGTCGTTAAATAGGTTTTCGAAACATTTTAATTTTGCGGGTAACGTCGCCGGGGGCCTTGCGTTGTTTTTATTTACCGCCGTTAAGGTTAAAACCCGGGTTATATTTCGTAACGAAATAAAGGCGAATTCCATTTATTCGTTCGTATTTTTTTTTGTTTTTCGGGCCGCGGCCAGGAATACGTTATTTATAACCACCGTAAATTTCCCGTTTTTCGGACGTAAAAACAGCTCCTGCACGAATAACCTTTTAACGGACCCTATTTTTAATTTTTCCTGGTTTGGGTTAAATATTATTTTCCGGTAAATTATCCAAAAAAATCCCAGAAATAAATCCTGCGTTAATCCCGGAATTATATAAAAAAATATTGGCGCGGATTAACCGTCGATATCCACGTTATAATTACTTACTTCCCGTATATTAGTTCGTGTTCGTCCCGTTACCGTGCCCAACCGGCGGATTTATAATAAAAAAACTTTTATTATTCCCAATTTTTCGGTACAATTTTTATTTATAACCGCGTAATATTCGCACCCTAAATCCATTTATGCAATAATAAATTTCGTTAAATTAATTAAAACCGGGATAAAAAATGGTCGCCCATTTATTATAAATTGTATTTTTTTTAACTATTTTTTCCGATTTATATTTATTAACGTATTATAAAATGGTCCGGGCCCGTCGCGTCGGTTTTCCCCTAAATTAAAATTATGATCCAAAATTAATTTTTTCCTTTTTCGGGGTCGTTTGGCGTCGGACGTATAACCGGTACGAATTGGTAATTTTGGGCGTAATAGGAGGCGGACCCGCAACGGAAATAAATTTTTATTTTACGGCGTCGTTGGAATTTTTAAACGGATATTTATAAAACCCTATTTTTCCTTTTATTTCCATCCAATCGGCGTTTGTTTCGTTTTTTACCAACGTTATAACGGTTTCGGTTAATTTTTATTGTTAATACGCCCGTTATTATTATATTTTTTAAACTTATTTATAAGGAATTTGGAAAAGGGGCGTTCCGTTTTTAACCGAAACGTTTATCCAAATCGATGGCTTCCAAATTTTGGGCGATATAGCGGTATATGGCGATAAATCCGTGGTAGGAATCGGAAACGATATTTTTTCCTACTAACGCCTCCTTTATCCGGTTAACGACCCGGAAACGCAAATAATTGGCCCGTATTTCGTTTAATTATTCGAAACCCCCGGCCGCAGTAAAAAAACGTTCGAATTTGGTAAAAAAATGTGCGAATAATTCGCCGTATCGTATTCGGAATATTTTTAATTCGGCGAAGGTTTAAACCTTTTTATAAAAGTCGTCGTACGTATATCCCAAATATTCGATAAAATTTTCGTGGTTATACCCTTTTCCCGTACCCCCTATTTCGTAAAAGGAACGGACGATATTTTATATTATAATAATAAAATTAAATTATATATATTCGAATTGGTCGCGCTGGTTCCCGATAAATTCCGCGTCGCGTATTAATTTGTACGAAATAGTTTATTTCCAAATTATAAATGCAATTGGTGCGCCGTCGTATAATAGGGGGTTACGTAAAAATTTCCTTTTAAAGCGTTATATTTGCGCGATCGCGTTTGCGTTTAAAAAATATAATTGCATTTAAACGATACGTTCCTCCAATATCGCGATATTCGCGACCAGGTTTTGGTAAAAGTTGTAAATTTCCCCTCCCGGGCCTGGTTTTGGGTTGGCCATTATCGTATTTAAATTCAAACGTTAATAAATATTATAGGGTAAACCAACGGTTTTAAAACCGTTAAATATTTTTGTTGGTATTATTATTAACGCTGGGGAAAAAGGGAGGAAAAGGTGTATATCCGGGTCGTGGTAGTGTTTTTCCCTTTATATATTATCCCTAACCCGCTTTTATATCGTATTACGTAATACGTGCCTTAGGCACGACTCCATAACAATTTAGTAAAATATGTAGTTTTTGATCATATTTAGGTTTTGTTTCAAATAGCTGTTAAAACATTAATTCGAAAGTTAGTTACAGTATATGAAACGTAACGGACCTCAAAATGCAAAATGCATGCAATTATCGATTTAAGTAAAAGCTTTATTAATATTTTCATATTAATTTGTGTTAATTATGCCGCTGTTCAATTGCCTGCGCGCATGAGAAATGCAGCCGACTGCACTTAACGTGCGGTCGCAGGGCTTTTATAAGGCCGGTTCTTAACACCACCCCTTAAACGTTATGTAGGGAACCCGAACCTGGAAATAAATTTGTTTTTACATTGCGTAACCCTAAGCAAGCACCCTCATTTTCATAGTGGGTTTTCCAATATGGCTTCGTACCTCCATTGGGTAAAATTTTAGTCTCAGTGCTCAGACTAGACCCCCCTGCTCCGCAGTGGGGACCGAACGCTCCATACACTTTTCAGCCACATGGTTTTTCGACCAATTACATTGGCCGAAAAAATCGCGCTCGTTTTAGTTTGAGGACATTTTGTCGCATTTCGCCGTTTCTGGCGGTACCACCAACGATAATTTGTCGCATTTCGCCGTTTATAACGGTATTATTAATAATATACCTAATGTTGCGATATCGTTAATGATTATTTTATTAATATAAGAATAGTTTGTGGTAATTTGCCGTTTATAGCGGGTATATACAATGTATTCGCATTATAATGGCAAAAGAAAATGGTGTAACTATGATATATAATTAAATATTCGAATAAAAAAATAAATAAAATTATAAAAATATATAGTAATTTGCGTTGATTTTATTGGAGTTTGTTGATAGTTTAAATCCCGGCCGCGTTTTAATAGCCACTGTATTGTGAGGAGGTTACGAGATAGAATAAGCTTAATCTTAAACGCGGGGAAAAGTGGATCACGTATAAGGCTGATGGAACGTTGAAATGGCAGATAACCGTCTGCTAGCGGGTAATAAAGATAATATATTGTTGTTGCACAATCGATTCGTTGAATCGTTGAATCGACGAAGGTATAAAGGTGATGTATCTAAGGCTGAGTTGTAAATTACGTGTTCGAATCCGTAGGTGCAGATCTTCGATCCGGATGTCCGGAATGCGGGGTCACGTCACATGATTTGGCCTTATTCATGTGACTAACCTGCCGACCTATTGAGCCTAACGGCCCATTGAATCTAACGGCCTATTGTGCTTATGCATGCACAGAAAATCTGTGACCACAACGGGATTCGAACCCACGCACTTCAACGTATATATGATATAGATTATGGTACGTGCATTATACCACTAAGCTATATTAAATATGACGTATTTGTTTTGTTGTTAAAACTATGAACAAAGACGTGATATATAAAGCTTTGTATGTATAAACGCGTATACGTTTTATTTGTTATTTATTTATTTATTCGATGCAGGGTGACTAATAAAATTAGTCCGTGCTAGCCGTTATAAGATAATGCAGGGTAGCTAATATAATGAGCCCTGCGCTAGCCATGTTCACATGTATTTGGAAAGATATTAAAAAATTGAGTAAAATGTGTAATTTTTTATTATATTTAATTCTTATTTTAAATAATGGAATTAAATACTAATTATAGTTCAAATTACAGTTTTTTTAGCTTAGCAAACCTTGTACTGCAGGGTGCATGCAGTTATTGATTAAAATAAGAATTTTATTAATATCGTTATATAAATTAACAATTTTTTAAAAAATTAAATAATTTACGCAAATATTGGTAAAATTAGAATATTTTTAATTCATGCATTCCTTTATCAGTTTACTAGTAAATTTTATTTGTGTTTTTTTTAAATTTTATTTAACTAAATAAAGCAAAAAAGTACAAAAATAACACAAATTTAGCATTCTTTTATATAAAAAAGCAAGAAGGGCCAGTATTATAAATCGGGTTTTACGTTGACGTTTGCTTATATACATAGTCCGCTTCTTCAAATTTTGGTTTTATCAATGTTAAAATTGATAAAAATGTAAAAGCATTTCGATTGTAGATATATACATAAATTTGGATACACTTTACCTATCCGCATATTTAACGGTTTAAATAATTGGATGTACGTATTAAACTGTACCGTTCTATTAAATATATATATACCACCCCCCACGTGCAAAAACCACAAGATTTGGCTGCAAAATGAAAATAATATAAGATTAATCAAATAAAGCAAAAGGATTTATAAAATACACATTTAACATCTTTTTTTATAAAACAGTTTTTAAAGCCGATATTATAAGTCGGAATGGGTTCGGACGTTTGTTTATGCACCCAATCGAATCTCTGAAGCTTTGGTTTCATTATCGTTAAAACTGGTAAAAATATAAACGAGTTTCGATTGTGAATTATATATAAAAACCATATATTTTGCCTATCCGCTTATTTAACTGCTTATATAATCTGGTACATGCATTAAAACTTATGATAACGATATATACATATATACGACCCTCTACGTGCAAGTATTTCAAAATTTGGTCAAAAATTAAAAATAATATTAAAAAAAGTCGAAAAACGAAAAAAAAATCGAATAAACAGTACCGCTATAAACGGATTACGGGCAAGTGGTATCGGATTCGGCCATTATAACAAATAATAAAATAAGTTAAATCGCTGCTAATAGCGGTAATAAACGCTATTTTCAACGATATAATCTTTTTCAATATTTTGTGTGGTTGTGGAATAATACGGGAGTGTCGGTCGAAAAAAGGCCAAAAATACCGCCATAAACGGCGAAAATCGACAAATTGTCCTCAAACCTAAACCAGAGCGTTCTTTAGTTAAACCCACAAATACATTGCAAAGCCGCAATTGAGGCACGAAGTGGAGCGAAGTGGATTAATTGTGGAGCTCTGGGCTTTAGGGATAAGCCCTGAGACTAGGCCCATTGAGCCTAACGGCCTAGTGTACTTATGCATGCATAGAAAATCTGCGACCATAACGGGATTTAAACCCACGCACTTTAACAACGTATGTATAATATAAATTATAGTACGTGCATTATATCACTAAGCTAGATTATATATGACGTATTTGTTTTGTTGTTAAATTTATAAACAAAGACGTGATATATAAAGCTTTGTGTGTATAAACGCGTATACGTTTTATTTGTTATTTATTTATTGATTCGATGCAGGGTAACTAGTAAAGTTAGCCCGTGCTAGCCGTTGTAAGACAGTCCCGGGTACCTAGTATAATTAGCCCTGCCCTAGCCATGCTCACACGGAGCTGTTTGAAAACCTATTATATTCATTCCGTTTATTGGAATTTTAGGTTTTCTTTTGGTTATATTAGTTAATGGGGTGGCGATCGTGCCGTAACTATTAATAAGTATCTTATAAAAATTCAAAAATCCGAAAAATACCCGAACGTTTCTTACATTTTGTAATTGGGGCCATTTTTTTATTGTTCGGATTTTTAATTCCTCTATCCTCATTTTTAAGGGGCGATAGTATATCCTAGGAAATTAATTTGTTTGCTGTCAAAGGTGCATTTTTCGGGTTTAATTAAAAGTTTAGCGTTTTGTAGTTCTTATAAAATTGTGCAAACCTATTTTTTCATTCTTCCAACGTTTCAAAAAAAACAAGGATATTATCCAGGTAAATAACGATAAAAATGTTTAAACATTCCCTTACAACGTGGCTCATTATAGTTTGGAAAATTGCGGGGGCGTTGATAAAGCCAAATGGTATTATTAGGTATCTATAATGTTTTTGTTTAATGCGGAATGCTGTTTTCCATTCTCCTTTTTTTTATACGGATTACATTATATATTCCTTNTTATATTAATTAGTAATTTAATTAAAAATGGAATACTTTACACAAATATTGGTGAAACTGAGAAAAACTTAAATATATTCACTTTTAGATTTCTTTATAAAGAAATGTTCTTTAGCGTTTTTCTTTGATTTTATTGAATTAAATAAAGCAAAAAATACAAAAACAACACAAATTTAGCATTTGTTTATATAAAAAAATAACAAAAGCGGGCATTGAAAATCGGATTGAACATTGATGCTCCCTGATATACGCAATTGACGTTTTAAAATCTGGGCTTTGTCAATATTGAAATTGGTATAAATATGAAAGCGTTTGGATTGTAAATTTTATGCAAAATTAAATATACGCTACCTATCCGTATATTTAACGATTTATATAATCGGATATATGTACCAAAATGAGGTAATATATTATATACTCAGTTACCATCCCCGACGTGCCGACACTGTAAAGTCTGGCTGCAAAACCAAAATAATATAAAATTAATAAAATAAAGCAAATAGATTTATAAAATATATATTTAGTATTTTTTACTATAAAAAGGTTTTTAAGACCAATATAGCAAGTAGAGCTAGGCTGGGACGTTTGCGTATACACGTAATCCATTCCCTGAAGCTTTGGTTTTATTATCGTTAAAATTGGTAAAAATATAAACAAGTTTCGATTGTAAATTGTATATGCAAAATATATATTTTGCCTATCCGCTTATTTAACTGCTTAGATAATGCATTATATACACCAAGTCTCACTGGAACGGTATATATAAATATATAACCCTCCACGTGCAAAAAGTAAAAAATTTGATGAAAAATTAAAAATAATATTAAAAAAAAGTCGAAAATCGAAAAGAAATCGGAAAAACAGTACCGCCATAAACGGATGAGGGGCAGGTGGTATCCAATTCCGCCGTTATAACAAATAATAAAATAAGTTAAATCGCTGCTAATAGCGGTAATAAACGCTATTTTCAACGATATAATCTTTTTTCAATATTTTGTGTGGTTGTGGAATAATACGGGAGTGTCGGTCGAAAAAAGGCCAAAAATACCGCCATAAACGGCGAAAATCGACAAATTGTCCTCAAACCTAAACCAGAGCGTTCTTTAGTTAAACCCACAAATACATTGCAAAGCCGCAATTGAGGCACGAAGTGGAGCGAAGTGGATTAATTGTGGAGCTCTGGGCTTTAGGGATAAGCCCTGAGACTAGGCCCATTGAGCCTAACGGCCTAGTGTACTTATGCATGCATAGAAAATCTGCGACCATAACGGGATTTAAACCCACGCACTTTAACAACGTATGTATAATATAAATTATAGTACGTGCATTATATCACTAAGCTAGATTATATATGACGTATTTGTTTTGTTGTTAAATTTATAAACAAAGACGTGATATATAAAGCTTTGTGTGTATAAACGCGTATACGTTTTATTTGTTATTTATTTATTGATTCGATGCAGGGTAACTAGTAAAGTTAGCCCGTGCTAGCCGTTGTAAGACAGTCCCGGGTACCTAGTATAATTAGCCCTGCCCTAGCCATGCTCACACGGAGCTGTTTGAAAACCTATTATATTCATTCCGTTTATTGGAATTTTAGGTTTTCTTTTGGTTATATTAGTTAATGGGGTGGCGATCGTGCCGTAACTATTAATAAGTATCTTATAAAAATTCAAAAATCCGAAAAATACCCGAACGTTTCTTACATTTTGTAATTGGGGCCATTTTTTTATTGTTCGGATTTTTAATTCCTCTATCCTCATTTTTAAGGGGCGATAGTATATCCTAGGAAATTAATTTGTTTGCTGTCAAAGGTGCATTTTTCGGGTTTAATTAAAAGTTTAGCGTTTTGTAGTTCTTATAAAATTGTGCAAACCTATTTTTTCATTCTTCCAACGTTTCAAAAAAAACAAGGATATTATCCAGGTAAATAACGATAAAAATGTTTAAACATTCCCTTACAACGTGGCTCATTATAGTTTGGAAAATTGCGGGGGCGTTGATAAAGCCAAATGGTATTATTAGGTATCTATAATGTTTTTGTTTAATGCGGAATGCTGTTTTCCATTCTCCTTTTTTTTATACGGATTACATTATATATTCCTTTAAAGCTTAACATGATAAACCATTGTATTTGGTAAAAGATATTTCGGAACTCTCCTATTGGTGGGAACGTGTAGCAGTTTCTTATTATAATGTCGTTTAATTGTTTGTAGTCCACGTATGGTCGTAACTTTCCGTTTTTTGGTACGAAGAGGATTAAGTATCCTATTGGTGATATCGATGGTTTAATGTAGCTTTTTTTTAAATTTTTTGCGAGGTAATCCCTTAAAACCTCCATTTATGTCGGATTTAGACCGTATATTTTATGGAATTTAAATTAGGTTCCCTTTTTAAATGGTATTATATGGTCGAACGGGCTATGCTTTGGTAATTCTGGCTCGAGTTTTGGCTAAATAATCGTGTATAAAGTTGGTATTTTTCTGGAATTTTGCCGTTTTTGGTCTGTTTTTTTGCGGTTAATATTATATAATTGGATCGGTTTTAACCTATAAATAATCGTTTTTTTTTCAGCATTAATTCCGGGGATGGTCGTCCTTCCTATGAATACGCCATACATTTATTTTAGCCCTTCCTTGCCCTTTAATTCCTTTATTAACCTTGCTATATTGGAAGCTGTTTATAATTAAATGCTTTTCCCATTAAATTTTACCTGTAATCCAATCTCTTTTCGGCTTTATTAACAACATCGGTTACTAAGAGGGGTTGAGGCATTAACCTAGGAGCGGCGTGGTGCTAATTGCGCTGCAAAGGCCTGTAATTACAGGGCTTAGACGCACTAAATTATTCACTAAATTTTAGGATTAATAAATTTAATTCATTAGTGGGGGAAACTTTGCTTTAATTACCTTACATACTTCCTAACATCGAAATGGGGGTCCGCACGCCAGAAATCGCTCCGGTACCGCACATGATTTTCCGAAAATTTATTTTATATGGGTTGTTGAAAAAACCCCCTTATTCCTATATAAACTATTTCTGGGTTCGCACTAATTTGTTAATTTGGTGAAAATTTCAACCTGGTACAGGGTAGCTGATTTGTTAATGCAGGGTGGGTGTTAAACCCGGTATAGGGTGAAACCCCATTCGCTAACATTTAAAATCGCAATTCCTGCAATACATAGAATATAACGGAAAATCCAACAGCCCTAATAACCCCATTTCGGCACTATTTATTGTGGTTTATATATAAATGGAAATGGACCCATTCCATGTTAATTAACGCATATAATTAACACCCCCTTTTTTGCTACTTTTTATAGAAAATTAGAAAAAAAAGTATATAAAAAATAAAACCCTAAACAAATAAATCCCCCTTATGTCCCAACCCGATTCGAATTCCCGATGTAAACCCCCTGGATAATTAAAGCTTTCATCCCGACTTTTAACCCCCCAAATGGATAATCCCCCGAAATGGACGAACCCCCGAATTGGAAAAAACCCCAAATTGTAATAACCCCCGGATTCGAACCCCCGATTTGCATAATATGAACCCACGGAATTAACTATTAAACCAGGTCGTTAGTCTGGCTGTTCGTTGGTAATAATCCAAGTTAGGCATATTATATAAATTATTTCGAATGCGTAAATTGCCCAAAACACGAGCTTTTTCAATTTCAATTCAATTTTTAGTATAGGTCTCGTAACTTTAGGTTTACAGTCGGTATAATTCGCTTATTAATTAACCTGTGCAGGGTAAATTCGGGTACTACGGACGGTCCTGGGTTAATTAAAATCCAATGTTGCAGATAAAGGAGACGTAATGCGTAATTAATTAACGAATTAATTCAATACCCTAGGGTTTGATAGGTAAAAACTAGGTTTTTAAGGGTTTAAACTTTATAAGCTTCAAAAAAACCTCGTAACTTGGAAACGCTAAAAGTTTTGTTAGGCTACTAACGGGCATGTGTTTGGATTCCAGGTATTTTAGGGTCACTAATCCTTTTGTGATTAATTCCCATATATAGTAAAATTCTAATAACGTATATTTAATATATTTGTCGTGCGTAGGGTTATATATGTTGGTTAGAAAGCCTGTATTACTTCCAAATATTGCAATAGGTCCTTCTATAGGTAATCCAATTTTTATAACTAAGTTTTTAAACCATCGTGTTTCACGTAAAACTACCGTTAAAACATCGGTTTCGGCTTTTGAAATGCTTAAAGCTATAATATTAACCTTTTTGCATTTCCACGTTATAAGGCCCCCAAATAGGGTATACAAATATCCGTAAATGGATTTTGAATTTTCCCTAGCCCCGGCAAAATCGCTATTACTAAAACCCAGTAATTTTAAGCTTTTAAAACCCTTTATTAATAAATTGGGTAATAATTCGGCTTTAAATACTTTATTTCCGTAATAAATAAATAAGGATTTAGTACCCGCTAAATAACGTAATAAATTTTTAATTGCCGTTAAATGGATTATAGTGGTTTTTGTTAAAAAACATAAAAACCACTAAACCGCAAAACCGATATCCGGACGCGTTAATAGCATTAAATAAGGGTACCGACAATGCGTTGTAATAATTTGATTTCCAGCGCATTTATGGGTTTACCCCGGCTATATTTTAGCATGCCCGGTTATAAGGGAATAAATATAAATTTGTAATTAATTAATCTAAACGTTGCTAATGTTTCCTTGATACATTAATTTTAAAAGAGCTTAGATAGGCGCTTAAACCTATCCTTTATAATTTAAACGCCTAAAAAATAGGTTTAAGGGCCCCTATTTTCCAACGCGTATACCTTATTAAAACGGGTTTTCAAATTTTAAATATATTGCAATTTAGGACCTATTAGCAGGTAATCGCTAATAAAAGTAACGATAAAATATTTGGATTTAACGTTACAAAAAGCGGCGGGATTAGAAATTAATGGTTTAAAACCTTTTGTAAAAAATAAGGTTTTAAATTTGTTTTACCATTTTTTTGGAACCTGTTTTAAACCATATAACACCTTTTCCAACTATATAACCTGCGAATTTTTCGGGTTATAACCCATTTCCACTGAAATCTTAGCGGTGGTAAAATAAGAATTTTTTGCCCATTCGTTAAAACCGTTTAGAATTCACAAATATATATTTACGTCGGTAAAATCATTTTTTAAAAACGCACCGATAAAATCGATTTGTATTATTTCCCAATTTCATGCATTAGCTATAGCTAGTAATATACGCCAGGTAGGTGGTATATTGGTATTAGCAAAAGTTTTAATATTATTTAGGCCTTCGACCTGTCAAAAACCCTTAATAACAAACCTAATTTTATATTTTATAAGTTTATTATTTTTATCTTTTTTTAATTTAAATACCGGCCGGGAAAAACGAGTTTACGGCCTGTAGGCATTTTAATTTTTGGGATAAAACGGAAGGCTTTTAAAATAACAATTTAATCGAATTTAAACGCTAAAACAGCTAACTATTTAGCATTTTCAGGGTTATCTAAAACCTATTGGTAATTATTTGGTTCACCATCTTAACAGGTTTTTTTTATTTTCCTTTTGGCGTAAGAACAAAAGAAATGCACATAATTTATATCCATTAAATTTGGGTTTTCGAACTGCGAATTCAACTCCATATTTTGTAGTTTAGGTGCTGAAAACACTGGAACTTCCGTTGTTTTAAATATTGGATTAAATACCGCTACCGTTATAAGCTCTGGGGGGCGAGCGGTAGGTTATAAAAACCTCGCGGGCACTGTATTTTCAGGGTTTAAATACTTTATAACGGGTGGTAATTGCCTTATAACCGGTGGTAAATACCCTATATTTTCAGGCTTTTTTAGGGGATAATTATCCGTTGGAACGCTATTGATTTCGTTTTTAAGTTTAAAATGAAAATCCCCTTTTAAATTTGTATTTTCCCCCTTTAAAACTTCTAGCGTTTCCTTTGGAATAGCCAAGCTTTCAACGGTTATACCCTTATAGTTATTATGGTAAAGGTTTTATATACGGCCCGTTGAACGGGTGCGTAAACCAAAGCTGTAAAATTTAATAAATAGCTTAAAAGTTTCACCGTTTCGGTGCGGGGAACCAATTTATTAAATTTTTGGCGTTTTTCCAACCGCATAATAACTTGGTATACAATACCAATAACCCGAAAATGCCCTAAATTGGGTTTATACGGTAATCCAAATTGGAATTCGGAATGAAATTCTTCGTAAAATATTAAATCCCTATTAATTACCGCTATACGGTTATTTAAATCAACCACGGTAAGCAGTAAATAACATTATAAATATAATGGTAAACCCGCCGTCATAATGGTAAACCAAGACTTATCCAAAATAACCCTAACGGACCGTTCCGTTAATCCGTTTTGGCCGTGTTTATAAGGATTCGAAATGCTAAAATTAACATTTTTGCTTATAAACCAGTTTTAAAAATTTATATTAACCTCGTGCCCCCCATCGAAATAAAAATCTAGAGGGTAGCGACCGTACGTAGCCTTTAAAACCCTAAAAAAAATTTTAATAGCTATTAAAACCGTAGGTCCGGTTTTATTTTTTAATGGGATAAATCACCGAAAACGTGATTTTCGGTCCACTAATAACAAAATTACGGGTTTTTTATTGTAAAAATTAGGTTTAAAGGTCATTATATTACCTTTTGTAAAATCTAAAATATTAAAAGGTGTAAAAAGTGCGATTTTATTTGTACGCCTGATAAAAATAGCTTTAATTTAAGCAATACAGGTAATTGCTCTAATTTTATCGAAATTAAATAAACCCTTTGGAATTTTAACGGTTTTTATTTAGTAATAATAATTTTATATACCTTAAACGCCTATATTATAACAGGGTTTTTTGGGCCTGGATCTCGTTATAATCACCTGTAATTCCGTTTTCTTCAAGGTTAACCAACCGTCCATAGTCCGTTTTAGGCCTAAAAGGAGGTAATTTACAGGGGCCTGCTTTAAATCCGATAATAAAAAAGGTTTTAACAACGGACTTTTTGTATGGGAAACCCCCTTTTTTTCGGAAATAATCCCTTTCATATTAAATTGTATAAAAGGGTTATTTAATGGTGTACCGGGCCTACGGGACCCAATTTTACGTAAATTTTTAGGGCTTTTACCGCTAAATTTCTTGCGTTACAGGTAGATTTACGGCTATTTCCGTATTTTGTTCGGGATTTAGCTTTTCCATTACCGTATTTTCTTCCGGTTCCGAATCGGTGTAAATTCTATAGTCCTCGTAATTTTCGGGGTCTATATTATTTAGTTTTATTTCCAGCGGGGCCGCGTAGCCTTTTAAAACCCCCTGTAAAGTTTTACTAAAAACGGTGCTATATTCACCTATTATATAGGCGTAATTCCAAATAACGTTATTCCGAATAAGGATATCGCACCTTTAAACCTCCAAATAAAACGAATGTGAAACGGTATTTAAACGTCCCCACGCTTTGCGATACTTATGGTACAAAGTGTTTTTTAATAATACGCCCCCTGTATTATAGTGTATAAAACCATTAACGATATTTATTTCAAACGAGGGGATATATAAAACGTTATTTAACGTAACCTTTTTAAATTCGTCAATTTTTTGGCCGTAACGGACCTGTATTTTCATAGTTCCGGTACATATAGGCCTAATAGGGCCACCTCCTGTACCGATTTCGATTGTAAAACCGGAGGTATAATCGGTACAAAATTGTTTATTTGCAAAAATATGGTGCGTACTACCTATATCGTACAGGGTAAAATAACCTAATTTCCATAGCTTAGGGGTCCTTTTTACGCCGCGTCCAAACTTCGTTTCAACCCTAAAATTAACTGCTAAAACCTATGGTTTTAGCGTTTTACCGGTATTGGTTTCCGAATCCGAATCCGAACGTAATTTTATAATTCCGCTAATAGCGGAATCAACCTCCTATTCCAGGGCGTGATACGTTGCGCCTTCGTTAACGTTACCTAAAGTCGAGCCCGTAAATAGTTTCGAAATCCATAAAAATTATGTATATTCCAGCGGTTAATTTGTTAAAGGAGGATTTAGTATTTTTTGCAAAAGCAGAATCCGAATTAGAGTTTTTATTTTTTTTCGTAACTTAAAGGTGTTTTCCTGCCCATTATTTTCCTTTTTAACGCCTTTTTTAGCGTTCTTTTTACCCGTTTTTTTGCTTTTAAACCTATAATAAACGGCTTTAGCCGTTATAGAGCTTGAAATCGAATTTTCGGATATAAGGTCCGTCATAAGGTATTGCAAATTTAACTTTTCCGAAATTTGGCCTATTGCCTGCAAAACCCGTTGGGTATTGCGTTGGCGTTCGGTCCAAATAAGGAATATCCCCTCCAGAACCCGCAAATATTAATTTCGTACATTTACGGGGTTAATTTGCACGTTGGTATTTGTTAATTTAATTACCAATAAATTAAAACGGTTGTTAAATTCAAATATTGTTCTTTTAAATTTTGAAAAATGTAAGGCGTGGAACTCCCGATATAGTGAATTTCGACCAATTTCAGGTGCAACGGAATAGCTATTTTCCGGGGCTTTATAAACCGTTACGGGGTTGGAATACCATATAATGGATTTTAAAGGTTTTTTGAATAAACTGTTTTTTATTAACAATAATAGGATTAATTATTCGTATTCCGGTAGGGTATAACCAATTTCAAGGATGGAATCATATTCCGCTGCTTTTATAACCCTAAACTGTATTATTAACGCCTGTTTCCACAAATCGTAATTGCTAACCCCTACTAATTTACAATTTTCGGGGAAGGAAAATAACCGTTTCGATAGTTTTTTACCTATCCCGTCACCTAAAATTAGGTTACTAAATTGATTAGGGGCTGCGGTAGCGGGCTTGCTTTCCGAACTACCATTAAAATTAATGGAATCACCGCTTTTTAAAATTAACAGGGCAATTAAGTGTTAAATTATCCTTTAAAATTAATCCATTTGCGTAATTAACGCTTTTAATTGCAGGTTTCGGACCTGTAATTAAGCGGTTAAAACTTCGTTTGGGGTGGGTTTGAACCCCCTATTTGTTAGAATTGGGCCTGGAAGGCCCGATATAAAGTTATTTTCCATTGTAAAATAATTTCAATTATAATTGCAATTCGCTAATTTATAGCCATAATTAACTAACCTAATTGCTTAAAGGTAAATACCCTATTTAATTTAGGATTTGCTATACCGTTTGCCTTTTAACGGGTATAGGCCTGTAATTGCTAATTACAGGGTTTATTATTATTTTTAATAGTTAAAATCCATTTAAATACAGGGTTAGAATCCCTAAAATCCGCAATTAATAGGTGCCCTGGTATTTGTACCAATCTAAATACACGTAACGAATTTAATTCGTTAAATGGGTGCAGGGTAAGCTGCAGGGTATCGTGCAGGGTAAATTAACCATTAACGTAATTCCGTTAATGGGTTTATAAATTATTATTAACCCTATTAAACGCACTAGGATTTGATGGGTCATTAGCGAACGAATACAGGGGCTTTTAGCCCTTATTCGCCAGCCTAGACCCTATTAAAAATTTAAACCAATTACAATGGCGTGCACGATCCACAAGAACCACACCAAAAATTTTTGGATTTGTAATGCAAACGATCGCTAAAGTACCTAAAAGGGCCTAAATCGAACGCTAATTTTTAACGATCCCCATTGTAAATATAGGGGGCTAAATGCTAAATTAACGCCTAAAACCAACAATTTTGTATAAAAACAACAATATTTTAGTCAATATACGTGCTGTAAAAATACGACAATAACGAAAATAAAACCGAAATTTCAAACTTTCCAACGATGCAAAATGCATTTTAATATACAAGCTAAAACTTTTCCGCGCTTATAACCTGTTAATAATATGGGTTGTTAACAGGGGGTCGGGTATTAACCTAGGTGCGGCGTGGTGCTAATTGCGTCGTAAAAACCTGTAATTACAGGGTTTATATATATTAAATTCACTAATTTTGGGATTAATAAATTTAATTCATTAATGGGGGAAATTTTGCTTTATCTCCCTTACATACCCTCCGACATCGAAATGGGGGTCCGCACCCCGCAAAGGGTTCCGGTGCCGCACACGATTTTCCGAAAAATTATTTTGTATACGTTGTTGAAAAAACACCCTCATTTCCATACAAACCATTTCTGGGTTCACACTAATTTGCTAATTTGGTAGAAATTTCAACCCGGTATAGGGTAATTAACTCGTAAGTGCAGGGTGGGTATTAAACCCGGTACAGGGTGAAACCCCATTCGCTGACTTCAAATCGCAATTCCTGCAATATACAAAATATAACAGAAAATCTAACAACCTTAACAGCCCCATTTCGGCACTATCTATTGTGGCTTATATACAAATAAAGGTGGACCCATTACATGCTAAATAACGCATATAATTAACAGTTATACTTAGCTAAAAATAGCAACCGTTCGCGGGGTATCGGTAACGTATATTTCGGCTAAACTATACTAGCATTCAACGTCGAAGGCTGGGAAATTAATTATTATTTTTGTAGATAATTGCGAAATAAAACTGGTTGGGACGAAAGTCAAACTGGGAAAACATCCGTCGGTATTCTGGATAAATCGGTCGTATTGGTAACCGATATACTATATATAAATCCCCGCAAAATAAATAATCGTTTTCTTTACGCTTATTTTATTTATTGATAATCAATTTTTGAAAGTTATCTATTCCAATTTCAGTTAAATACGGGTATTTAAACCAGAAAAAAAGTTAATTTAATAAAAAACAGAAATTATAACAGTAATTACAAAAATAGGGGTGGGATTATAATAATAATTTCAAAAGTAGCGGCAGCATTATAATAATAATTAAAAATCAGGGGTATGATTGTAACAATAATTACAAAAATAGGGGCAAAATTGTAATAATGATTACAATTATCAGGGATAACATATCTATATTTTACCAACCAGTTAATGGGGTAATTAATAGCGATCGAAGAAAATATGAGGGATATCCCAACTAAATGAAACGTATTTGCTTTTGATTCTTTTTGTATTTAAAACCCACTTTATTATCGGAATTTACACCGTTAACAGGTAAAATATTTTTAAAAAAGCGAAAACCTTTTATAATAACCCAAATCGCGTGGGAATTATAAGAATAGCCAATCCAAAAATAACTTCTAATTAAAATTGAACATTGCGTATAATATACACAAAAAACCGCTAAAGATTTTTCGCGGGCGTCCTCGAAAATTTCCTTTTTTGCGCGGTTTACATTAGCAAATCGATCGGCGATAATGGATTGGGTTTACATAAAATTAAAGAAATAGTTTTATTGGTCGTGGCTAAAGAATTTGGGATATAATTCGGTAATTTTGGTTTTAAGTCTGGTAAGAATGGGACGATGGAACTGTTTCTCGTCATATAAATTGTTAAAAACACTTTAAAATATTACCAGATCCAATAAATGTATTGAAATTTAATTTACACGTCTAGTTTCAGCCGTCTAATTTTGATAAATTTAAAACGGGACCACATATCGATAACAAATATTATTATTATTTTATTATAACAGGCGCGGTTAAAACCGATTAAATTGGCGACGTCGATGGTTTAATCGGTTCGCGAGCGGGTAACTAGACGATATCAAAATTGCATTAAATACATATTAATTAGGGCGATAACGGCATCGGCGATAATTATATAATTGGCGATAATAAGTAGGGTAAAAAACTATTCGATATTAAATTAAAAACGTTGCGGTAATTTGCACCAGAATCGTTAAAACCTTTTTTATTTCCAACAACTATTTTTCCCTACCGGCGAAAAATAAAATAAAAAAACAGTAAAAAATTTTAAATTAATCGTCGATATAATAACCGTCATATATATATAACTTGAGACTAACGGCTCTCAATTTTATATCGCCGTTTTTGAAATTGGGTCCGGGGGCTATTATCCGCAAATAAATTAGTATTATGGCGAAAATTGTGGAAATTATGAACGGTTTAAATTATGTGCGAGTAGTTTCAACCAGGGAGAATTGATATCGCTTGAACGGATGAAAGGGGGGATAAGGGGTAGGTAATACCGACTTACCAAATTATCGAAAATGGGTTTAATACTTTTATCGATAAATATATCTGGTACAGAGGCCAAAGTTCTTTACCAAACGGGCATTTTATTACCTTTATCTTGTTTGCCGGGGTTTTCTGTTCTAAGATAAATTCAAAAACCCAAATACGTCGGCGATTAAAAAAACGTTAACTAATAATTAAAATTGTACCCGTAGCTAAAAAATATATGAAAGGGTAAACGCCAAATTATAACAATTATTACATTATAGCAATAATTGCTGAATATTACCGCAAAAGGTTGTAAGAGTTATTATAATATAATCAATAATAGGATATATTAATATAGGAATTATAATAATTGTCGCAATCCAATAGAAAAACATTAACCTATTATATTATTATATTATAATAAAACATTTATCGTCTCGTAACTAAATACGATCATTACTTCGTTTATATTCGACGAGTTATTATAAAAATGGTATACCAAAATCTGGTTATTAACGCGTGCTTTTGCTGCGGCAACGCAAGCAACGGATTAAAAACGTTTAGGGGTTTGGGCGATTGGGGTTTCGTTCGTGTTGCGGAAAATATCATTTCCGCGACTGAATTAGGCGGGCGGGTTGGTATTATTATTGATTTTGAAATAATTAATATAACCCATATGGGATATAATAAGAACTATTTTCATAATATTGGTATTTTTTACCTTGCGCCAAATTGTAATAATTATCGCCGATACGGATTGGTTTTTACCCAATTAAAAATCCTTTTATAACGGAACGGGCAAACGATCCAGGAAATCCATGTTTCAATACGATAGGAAGCAATACTCGGGTTATGCGAAGTTTATTAATCCATTTTTTGGCGTCGAATTAAATTTGGGTTATGAACATGGGTAGCGCAGGGCTAATTTTATTAGCTACCGTGTGTTATTTTATGACGGTTAGCACGGGTTAATCCTATTAGTCACCCTGCATCGAATAAATAAATAAATAACAGATAAAACGTATACGCGTTTATACACACAAAGCTTTATATATTACGTCTTTATTCATAGTTTTAATAACAGAATAAATATGCTAAATTTAATCTAGCTTAATAGTATAATGCACGTACCATAATTATATTATATATACCTTATTAAAATGCGTGCGTTCGGATCCCGTTATGGTCGCAGAGTTTTTGTGCATTTATAAGCAGAATAAGCCGTTAGGCTTAATGGGCCGTTAAGTTTAATAGGTCGGCAGGTTAATCATATAAACAAGGCCAAATCATGTAACGTAACCCCGCATTCTGGACATCCGGAACGAAAATCCAGATTTACGGATTCGAACACGTAATTCACAATTTAGCCTTAAATTTATGACCTTTATCGATTTAACGATTTAACGAATCGATTGTGCAATAATAATATATTATTTTGATTACCCGTTAACAAACGGGTATTTGCCATTTTGAGGTACTATTAACCCTATCCGTAATCCACTTCTCCCCGCGTTTAAAACTAAGTTTATTTTATCTCCTAACCTTTTACAAGATCCCTATTAATTACCGTTATACGATTAATTAATCAACCATGGCGAATGATTAATAATATTTCAAATATAATGGTAAACTCGCCGCTATAATGGTAAACCGAGTCCTATCTAAAATAACTTTAACGGACCGCTCTGTTAATCCACTTTAACCGTGGTTATAATGGTTCGAAATGCTAAAATGAGCACCTTTATTTGTAAACCAATCTGAAAAGTTTATATTAACCTCGTACCCCCAATTAAAATAAAACCTTAGGGGGTAATGCCCGTACGTAGCTTTTAAAACCCTGAAAGATCCGCTAAAAACTATTAAAACCGTAGGTTTAGCTTTATTTCGTAATAATATCGCCCACTAATCACGTGATTTTCGGTCTAATAATAATATAAGTACGGGTATTTAATTGTAAAAATTAAATTTAAAGGTTATTATATTACCCTTAATAGAGTCGAAAGTATTAGGAGTATAAGGAGTTTAATTTTACTTCTACGCCAAATAAAACTAGTTTTAACGAAAGCAATACAGGTAATTGCCTTAACTTTGTCGAAATTAAGTAGATTTTGTATAATTTTAACGGTTTTTTTTTAATAATCATAACCCTATATACCCCAAGCGCCTGTGCTATAACAGGTTTTTTTGGACCTGGATTACGTTATAATCGACTATAATTCCGTTTCCTTCAAAAGTCAACCAGCCGTCCGTAATTCGTTTTAAACTTGAAAGGAGATAATTTATAAAAATTTACTTTAAATCCGTCAACAAAAAAGGGTTTAACAACGGATTTCTTGTGTGGGAAACCCCTTTTTTGGGAAATAATCCCTTTTATATGAGGTTGTATAAAAGGGTTACCTAGCGGCTTACCGGGCCTACGGGGCCGAATTTTATACGGATTCTCAAAGCTATTACCGCTAAACTTTTGCGTTACAGGTAAATTTAGGGTTTTTCCGTATCTTATTCCCGATTTTGCTTTTCCGTCACCTTATTTTTTTCCGGTTCCGAATCGGTGTGAATTTTATAATCCCTTTTAGGGCTTATATCATTTAACTTTACTTTGAACGAGGTTACGTAGCCTTTTATAACCCCTTGTAAAGGTATATTAAAAACGGTATTATATTCACCTAGTATATAAACCTAATTTAAAATAACGTTATTTCGAACAAGGAAATCGCACCCTTTTACCTTTAAATAGAAAAATGTTTAACGGTATTCAGGCATTCCCACGCTTTATAGTCCTTATCGAATAAAATATTTTTTGATAATACGCCCTCTATATTAGAGTATATAAAATTATTAACGATATTTATTCCAAACGAGGGGATATATAAAACGTTGCTTAACGTAACCTTTTAAATTCGTCAGTTTTTTGGCTATAACGGAGTTGTATTTTAATAATTCGGGTGCCTATAGGCCTAATAGGGCCACTTCTGGTATTAATTTTAACTGTAAAACCGGGGTTATAACTGGTCAAAAATTGCTTATTTGCAAAAATATAGTACGTGCTACTTATATCGTACAAAATAAAATAACCTGATTTCCAAGATTTATGTACCTATTTTACGCGGCGTCCAGGTTTCGTTTTAACCCTAAAAGTAACTGCTAAAATTTGTGGTTCTTACTTTTTACCGGTATCGGGTTCCGAATCCAAATCCGAACGCAATTTTACAATTCCGCTAATAGCGGAATTAACCTTTTATTGCAGGGTTCAGTACGGTAAATTACAGCCCAAATCACCTAATTGTTCCAAAGTTGTACTACGCTATATATTTGCTAACGTTATTTGGAATCAAACCCGTAAATAGTTCGAAATCCATAAAACTTATAAACGTTCCAGCGGTTAATTCGTCGGAAAAGGATTTAATGTGTTTCACAAAAGCAGAATCAGAATTAAAGTTTTTATTACCCTTTTTTTCGTAATTTAAAAATGGTTCTCTGCCTATTATTTTCCTTTTACCCGCCCTTTTTAGCGTTTTTTTTACCCGGATTTCGATTTTTACAACTATAATTAGCGGTTCTGAATCTTGTAAAACCTAAAATCGAATTTTCGGATATAAGGTCCGCCATAAAGTATTGCAAATTTAATTTTTCCAGATCTTAGCCTATAATTTATAAAGCCCGCTAGGTATTGCGTTGGTAGTCGGTCCAAATAGGAAACGTCCCTTCCAAGGCTCGTAGGGACTAGTTCCGTACATTTACGGGGCTAATTTGCGCGTTAATATTCGTTCCTTCAATTACCAAAAAGTTAAAACGGTTATTAAACTCCGGTATCAATTTATTAAATTTTAAAAGATTTAAAGCGTGGGATTCCCGATATAACGAGTTTCGAGTAACTTCGGGTATAACTGAATATGTTTTCTCCAGTATATTACAAGTTAATACGGGGTTGGAATATAATATAATAAACTTCAAAAATTCTTCAATTAAACAGTTTTTTATAACGAATAATAGGATTAGTTGCTCGTATTCCGGCAGGGTGTAAGCAAATTTTGGGTTAAAAATAAATTCCGCTGTTCTTATAACCCTAAATTGGACTATTAACGCCTATTTCCACAAATCGTCATTATTTACCCTTATTAATTTACAATTCTCAGGGAAAAAAATACCCGTTTCGATAATCCTTTATTTATCCCGTCGCCTAAAATCAGGTTACTAGGTGGATTAAGGGGTGCGGCAACGGGTTAATGTCAGATTTTAGCCGTTATAAAGCCTGAAATTGAATTTTCGGATACAAAGTCCCCTATAAAGTGTTGCAAATTTAATCTTTCCAATTGTAACCTATAACCTGCAAAGCCCGTTAGGTATTACGTCGGCGTTCGGTCCAAACACGGAATGTCCCTTTTAAGGCCCGTAAACATTGATTTCGTACATTTACGGAGTTATTTTCCACGTAAGCATTTGCTAATTTAGCTGCCAGTAAATTAAAACGGCTATTAAATTTAAATATCAATGGTATAAATTTCGAAAAGTTTAAAGCGTGGAATTTCCAATATAGCGAATTTCAACAAATTTGGGGTGCAACGGAAGAGTTATCTTTCAAGGTTTTATAGACCGTTACGGGGTTAGAATACCATGTAATAAAGTTGAAGAATTGTTTAGTTAAACTGTTTTTTATAAATAATAATAGGGCTAATTACTCGTGTTCTGGTAAAATATAACCAATTTCAAGGTTGGAAATAAATTCCGCTGTTTTTATAACCTTAAACAGGATTATTAACGCCTATTTCCATAAATCGTAATTCCTAACCCGTATTAATTTATAACTTTCGGGGAAAGAAATACCCGTTTTAATAGTTTTTTACTTATCCTGTCACCTAAAATTAAATTACCGGGTAAACTAATGGGTGCAATAGCGGATTCAACATCCAAAATACCATTATTAGGCGTATCAAAACCCGTAATAATACTAAAGTTAATAGAATCGCCACTTTTCAAAATTAATAAAATAGTTAACTGTTGAATTGCTTTTTAAAATTAATCCATTCGCGCAATTAACGCTTTTAATTACAGGTTTTGGGCATGTAACTTAGCAGTTAAAACTTCGTTTGGGCTGCGTTTAGACCTTTTATTTCTTGGAATCGGGCCTGGAAGGCCCGATATAGGGCTACCTGCCATTACAAAGTAACCCGAATTATAATTGCAATTCTTGAATTTATAAATATAATTAACTAATTTAATCGTTTAAGGGTAAATACCCTATTAAATTTAGTATTTGTTATACCCTTTGCCTTTTTAGGGGTATAGGCCTGTAATTGCCAATTACAGGGTTTATTGCTATGTTTAATAATTAAAATCCTCTAAAATATAGGGTTAGAATCCCTAAAATCCGCTATTCATGAGTGCCCTGGTATTTGTACCAATCCAAGTGCACATAACGAGTTTGATTCGTTAAATGGGTGCAGGGTAATTTGCAGGTTATCGTGCAGGGTAACGAGCCAATTAACGTAATTACGCTAATGGGTTTATAGGTTATTATAAACCCTATTAAACGCATTAAAACTTTGTGGGTTATTGCGACCAAATACAGCGGCTTTTAGCCCTTATTTGCTAGCGTAGACCCTATTAAAACTTTAAGCCAATTACAATGGCGTGCCCGATCCACCAAAACCACCCCAAAGATTTTAAATTTGCAATGCAAACGATCGTTGCAATACGTGAAAATTAAGCCTAAATCAAACGCTAATTTTTAGCAATCCCCATTATAAGTACAGGGGGTTCGGTGCTAAATTAGCGCCTAAAACCAACAATCTCGCACAAAAAACAGCAATATTTTCGTCAATATACGTGCTGTTAGGATACAATAAAAACCAAAATAAAGCCTGAATTTCAGGCTTTCCAGCGATATAAAATGCATTTTGGTGCACAAATTAAAGCCTTTCCGGGCCTATAACCTGTTAACAATATGGGTTATTAACAGGGGTTTAAACATTAACATAAATGCGGCGTAGTGCTAAATACGCTATAAAAACCTGTAATTATAACGCTTAAATGCATTAAATTATTTACTCAATTTTGGCATTAATAAATTTAATTTATTGGTGGGGGTGATTTTTTTTTCTCTCCCTTATATACTTTCCGACATCAAAATGGGGGTCCGCACGCCAAAAAGCCTTCCGGTGCCGTACACGATTTTCCGAAAAATTATTTTACATACGTTGTTAAAAGAACACCCTTATTTTTATATAAACCATTTCTGGGTTCGCATTAATTTGCTAATGTAGTGAAAACTTTAACCCGGTATAGGGTGGTTAATCTGTAAGTGGGGGGTGGATATTAAAGCCGGTACAGTGTAAAACTTTATTCGCTGATACTCTAAATCGCAATTCCTACAATACATTAGATATAACGAAAAATCCGACAGCCCCAACAACCCTATTTCTGCACTATTTATTGAAGCTTATAGACAAATAAAAATGAACCCATTACATGCAAAATAACACATATAATTAACAAATGTTTCAAATTATTGGGTTTTAATAATAAAAATTTTACCAAGGTTAAGAAGAATTTAAAATGCATTTAGGGATATTTGTGTACCTTATTTGGGGGCCTTATACGTGGAAATGCAAAGAAGCTAATATTATAGCTTTAAATATTCCAAAAACCGAAACCGATATTTTAGCGGAAACTTTGCGTAAAGTATAATTGTTGAAAAACCTACTTATAAAGATTAAACTACCTATAAAAGGCCCTATTGCAATATTTGGAAATAATACAGGCTTTATAGCTAATTTACATAATCTTACGCACCATTAACGTATTGTATATGCGTTATTTAAATTTCACTACGTAGGGGAATTAATTATTAAAGGATTAATAACCTTAAAGTACCTGGAGTCCAAACAAATACATGCTAATAATTTCATAAAACCTTTAACGCTTCCGATTAACAAGGTTTTTTTAAAATTCATAATGGTTTAACTTTTAAACATTTTATTTTTCCTATTAAGTTTTAGGGCATTTAATTAATTTATTAGTTAATTACCCATTATATTTTTTTATTTGCAGTATTGGAGTTTTTATTGACTAAATACAGTCCGTACTACCCGAATTTACTCTGGATAGGCTAATTCATAAGCAAATTATACTGACTATACACCTAAAATTACGAAGCCTATACCAAAAGCTGAATTAAAATTGAAAAAGTTCGTATTTTGGGCAATTTACGCATTCGAAATACCTTGTATAATATACCTTATTTGGACTATTACCAAGGAATATGTGAACATGGCTAGCACAGGGCTAATTATATTAGCTACCCTGCATTATTTTATAACGGCTAGCACGGGCTAATTTTATTAGTCACCCTGCATCGAATAAATAAATAAATAACAAATAAAACGTATACGCGTTCATACACACAAAGCTTTATATATTACGTCTTTGTTCATAGTTTCAACAACAAAACAAATACGTCATATTTAATTTAGCTTAGTGGTATAATGCACGTACCATAATCTATATCATATATACGTTGAAATGCGTGGGTTCGAATCCCGTTGTAGTCGCAGATTTTCTGTGCATGCATAAGCACAATAGGCCGTTAGGCTCAATGGGCCGTTAGGCTCAATAGGTCGGCAGGTTAGTCACATAAATAAGGCTAAATCATGTGACGTGACCCCGCATTCCGGACATCCGGATCGAAGATCTGCGCCTACGGATTCGAACACGTAATTCATAACTTAGCCTTAGATTTATCACCTTTATAACTTTCATCGATTCAACGATTTAACGAATCGATTGTGCAACAACAATATATCATCTCTATTACCCGCTAGCAGACGGTTATCTGCCACTTTAACGTTCCATCAGCCTTATACGTGATCCACTTCTCCCCGCGTTTAAGATTAAGCTTATTCTATCTCGTAACCTCCTCACAGAATAACCAAATTAACTACCTGGCTTAATAATTCACGCCGTGGGTAAATATTATATTAATCGGGGGTTTAAATCCAGGGGTTATTATAATTTTGGAGGTTTTTTCCAATTCGGGGGTTCGTCCATCTCGGGGGTTACAGGTCGGTATAAAAGCTTTCATTATCCAGGGGGCTACAGGTCGGTAGAAAAGCTTTCATTATGCAGGGGGTTGATATCGGGAGTTTGAATCGGGTTGGGACACAAGGGGGATCTTTTTTTTAAAGTTTTATTTTTATATACTTTTTTCCCGATTTTATATAAGTAATAGCAAAAAACGGGGTGTTAGTTATATGCGTTAATTAACATGTAATAGGTCCATTTCTATTTATAGATAAGCCTCAATAAATAGTGGCGAAATAGGGTTGTTGGGGCTGTCGGATTTTCCGTTCTATCTAATATATTGTAGGAATTGCGATTTAAAATATCAGCGGATAAAGTTTTACACTGTACCGGCTTTAATATCCACCCCGCATTTACAAATTAACCAGCATATACCGGGTTAGACTTTTCACTAAATTAGCAAATTAATGCGAACCCAGAAATGGTTTATATAAAAATAAGGGTGTTTTTTCAACAACGTATATAAAATAATTTTTCGGAAAATCGTGTACGGCACCGGAAGGCTTTTTGGCGTGCGGACCCCCATTTCGATGTCGGAAAATATATAAGGGAGAGAAAACAAAATCTTCCCCACTAATAAATTAAATTTATTAATTCAAAAATTTAGTGAATAATTTAGTGCATTTAAACCCTGCAATTATAGCCCTTTGCAACGCAATTAGCACCACGTCGCACCTGGGTTAATACCTAAACACCTGTTAGCAATCCATATTATTAACAATTATTAGTGGTTTTTCATACGTGGAGGGCCTAAATTATTTCGAAACTTTTACTAGTAATAATATACCATTTACCTGGTGTATACTATTAATTATAGTTTATGTACAACATTAGGAAATAAAATAAATCGATTTTATCCGTGCGTTTTTAAATAGTGATTTTACCGACAAAAATATATATTTGCAAATTCCAAACGATTTTAACGAATATGATAAATCTGGTAACCTCGCCACCGCTAAAGTTCTAATGGAAATGGGTTTTAGTCCGATAACATTGCAGGTTATATAGTTGGAAAAAAACGTTATACGGTTTGAAACCGTGTTTAAAAAAATAGTAAAACAAGCTAAAAACTTTATTTTTTAAAAAAAGTATTCAGCCTTAATTTCTAATCCCGGTAGTTTTTATAACGTTAAATCCAAACATTTTATCGTTACCTTTGTAAACGATTACCTGTTTATATATCCTAAATTGCAATTTATTCAGGATTTTAATCGCCGTTTTAATAAGGCATACTCGTTGGAAAACAGGGGCCTTGCAACCTATTTTTCAGGGGTTCAAATTATCAAAAATAGGTTTAAACGCTTGTTTTAGCTCCATTAAACTCAATATTAACAAAAAATATTAACATTGTTCGGATTAATTAATTATAAACCTATATTTATTTTTATAACCGGGTATGCTAAAATATAGCGGGGGTTAACCCGTAAACGCGTTGGAAATTAAATTAGTATAGCGTATTATCGGCACCTTTATATGTTAAAGATTATTAAAGTTATTATAACCAAACAGTTGGGCCGGTACTAATAAGGCCAGGCGGGGTTACACCCCTCCTAACGACATTCGGCCAAAAAAAACACCGGCCGCTAGGAAACAGGATTATATATGGAAGCGATTACGTAACCCCACGTAACCGCCAAAAAAACCATATAATGAATATATTATATATTAATTATAGCAGAACAAATAATATATTGGCTATGGGATATATTACACATGTTAAACTCGGCACGACATATTATATCAAAACACGCTTATTACCATATAAATATAATTTAGTTTAAAATTGTTTAACAATGATTCAATCATTACCTATTGAATAGTTGATTTTAATTTTACCCCAATTATTAAAAACCCCAATCACCCCATTAAAACGTTCAATTGCTTTAACCCATTCGATTTTATTTCAAAAGCAGGTTACCCGATATTTTAATCGTAGTATTTTAATTGCTTTTGTTCAATGTTTTATTTTAAAACATACCAAACAATATCGCCGAAACGATATTTCCCAACAAAATTACCCCTTAAACCCCCGTTACTATTAACGCTCCGGCCAACGCTAACGCTTTGCGCCAAACAATTGCGACGTTTTCAGCGGAAAATCGATAATTCCAGGAACGAATAACCAAATAAATTAATCGAATTAATAGGAATAATATTCAATATTTTCTACCATTACCTTATAATGGCACCCCAGGTATTTTACAAGAATTTTTTACAAAAGCCCGGGCCTACTTTTATTTTAACAAAAGTAATTTCGATAATAACGCAGATAAGATTATTTAGGTAACTTCCCTATTAAAGGGCGATACGCTCGCCTGGTTTAAATTAATGTTTCGAAATTATTTGGACCACGATAAGGAAAAAAACTGTAAAATTAAAACCAATCGCATTTTCGACGATTATAAAAATTTCGAAAAGTATTTTGAAAAAGCATTTGGTAATTTAAACGAGGAACGTACGGTTAAACGTAAACTGGTGCGCTTTATTTAAACTAAATCGGTACCCAATTATACCAGTAAATCTCGATAAATTACCGCTAGATTATTATAGGGCCCCGAAACCCTAATGGTACGTTTCTTTGCAAAATTTTATAAATAAACTAAAAACGAATTTATTAAAAAAGGACGACCCGATATTTGTACCGAATACGTAGACTTAGCAATTAAAATCGATAATTGATTTTACGAACGGAAATTGGAACGACGCGAAAAGCGCAGCGTATAAATCCTTATTTTGCGACAAATTAATACAGGACGTAAATAATAATACCCTAAACCGTTTCGCCAATACAATATTTCCCATAAAATATATAACGCATTTATAAACTTTAACGCGACGCAGTACAAAAAACCTCGCAAAAATGCTGAATATAATAAATATTTCAAATATAATAAACCGGGGTATATCGCCAAATTTTATCCCAAAAACATTCCAAAGTTATATTCCGATTTTATAGCTAGATACTAAAATAATACCCCCGATTCCAGAAAGCCACGGGGATTAAACGCCACTCTTTATTAACAAATATAACCGGATTAATATAATTTGATAAATTGAACCATATATTACGACGATAATTATATAACCCATAATAACGCAAAAATAGACCCAGGATAATACCCGGCAAAACTTAAAAGGACCGGGATTTAAGCAATAGGAAACCGCTTATTTATTAACATTAGACCACCAGTATAATTACGCAGATAAAACGCCAAATTACCCAAATTCACGAAATTAAATACCTTAAAAACATTGAAATTAAAACTATTGGAATAAACCCACCGTATCCGAATAATCCAGCAAGCCCTAATAAACAGATTTAATAACGAATTCAAAAAGATTTAGCGAAAAGAAGGTTATACCTTTAAACTTACATAATATAGCAAAGGAAAACAACCTTGATATTTATAAAAAAAACCTATCGATTAAGACCGAAACGATGAATTAGTGCAATTCCCCGGAATATTATTTCGAATATAAATATAAAACTTTATTAAACCGATTAATCCAATTTTCGGAAACCACCTTATTTTGGATATTAAATATCCCAAATACATAAAAATCTTTTAGGCAAATTGTTTTCGAAACAATTACGGATTATATTTTAACAGGAAAAAAGCCCACGATCTTTGCCCACGACGACACAAAATAATAAATATCCACAAAATATATAGCACCATTAAACTACCCAATTGGGAAATTAAAATAAAATTTAACACCGAATTAACGGTTATTTTAACCCTTTGAAAGGATTACCCTATAATATATTATAATTAAAAATGATTATAATAATACGAATACACCCGAAGCATGTATAAAGTATACACATTAATCAAAAAACAGATATAATATAAAATAAATTTACGATACCCAGGACCCGCACTAATAACTAAAATGGTGTGGAACCCCAGCGTAAAAAACAACGAAATACCCACGAACGCATTAAAAACACCAACATTGATAAAATACCAATTTAATAAAATTAAAATTAAAAGCAATTATACGCCCTAAAGCAAAAAAGTAAAAGCCCACGACGCGAATCCAGTAAACCAAAAAACTAAAATAGCTAGACATTACAAAATACTAAACGGTAATAATAAAAACGGAATAAAAAACATTAAACGCCACGCAAACCACGAAAGCAGTACACGAATATATATTCCTAAATATACGATTGAATGGAAAATTTATACGAACGTTTACTAATAGCGGAATATATAACAATTATATTTCCCCAAAAGTCGTGAAAAAACGACGGATGGCTAATAATAAAAAAAAACTATACCGACTGCAAACCGTAAAAAAAGGGCATTTTTATATGGGAACGGTATTATCGAAACAAAAACCGTACACCTTTGGATGGAAAACTATAAACGAAAAAACAAATTACTTTAAATATTACGAAAATAGGGAGTGAAAATATAATTTTACGAATTCCTTGGTTTGAAAAAAGCAACCCCCGAATAAATTGGATTATGGGCCAAATTTGAAGGGAAAATATTTGATTATTAAACGATTTCCAATAAAATAGGGTTTTGACAGGAGATATAGGGTACGGAAAGACTAAATAAAATAGATGGCGTATTTATAGGAAGGACGACCAACCCCGGAGCTAATATTGGAAAAAATAACGATTATTTATAGGCTAAAACCGATCCAATTACATAATATCAACCACGAAAAAAAAACCAAAAACGGCGGAATCCCAGCAAAATCCCAAATTTATATACGATTGTTTAACCAAAAACTCGAAGCAAAATTACCCGAATATAGCCCATTCGATTACAAAATACTATTAAAAAAAGGAACCTAACAAAAATTCCATATAATATACGGTTTAAATCCAATATAAATGGAGGTTTTAAACGAATATTTCGCAGAAAATTTGAAAAGAAATTATACTAAGCCATCGATATTACCAGCAAACTACCCAATCCTTTTCGTACCAAAGAGATACGGAAAATTACGATTATGCGGGGATTACAAACAGTTTAACGATATTATAATAAAGATTTGCTACCCGCTCCCATTTATAAAAGAGTTTCGAAATATGCTTTATTAAATACAATAGTTTACGATATTAAATTTTAAAAGAATATATAATTTAATCCGTATAAAGGAAGGCGAGGAATGGAAAACAGCATTTCGCACCAAACGAAAATATTACGAATACCTGCTAATATTTTACGGTTTTACGAGCGCCCCCGCAAATTTTTAAATTATAATTAACTACGTTACTAGGGAATATTCAAATATTTTTACCGTTATTTACCTGGACAAGATCCTTATTTTTTCCAAAACGTTGGAATAATAAAACAAATCTGGGTATATAGTTTTACAAAAATTACAAAACGTTAAATTTTTAATTAAACCCGAGTAATGTATTTTTTACAGTAAGCAAATTAACTTCCTAGGATATATTGTCGCCCTTGGAAAAATTAGCATGGAAAAATCAAAGATTGAAACAATAAGAAAATAGGCCCAAGCATAAAACGTAAAAACGTTCGGGTATTTTTTAAATTTATAAACTTTAATAGAACATTTATTAAAAACTATGGCGCGATCGCCACCCCATTGACCAATATAATTGAAAAGGGTTTAAAGTTTTAATGGACGGAATAAATATAATAAACTTTCGAGCAATTAGGAAACGCAGGAATATAAAAACCAATCCTTAAATTATTATATCCAATAAACCGTTTCGGAATTGAAACCGACGTATCCAATTATCTAATCGGAGGATAATTTAACCAACAAAACAAAAAGAAACGCTTGCACTTTTGCGCCTTTTTTGTACAAAAATTATACGAAGTAAAACTTAATTACCATATCCACAATAAAAAAACTTATAACTATTATCCGGAGTAAAATACGAAATATTAGTCTATACGGACTATAAAGCTGAACCCATTTTATTACTAGTAAAATCTTAAATAAACCACACATTAAATGGGCAA
This sequence comes from Pyricularia pennisetigena, assembly GCF_004337985.1. Taxonomy (NCBI): domain Eukaryota; kingdom Fungi; phylum Ascomycota; class Sordariomycetes; order Magnaporthales; family Pyriculariaceae; genus Pyricularia; species Pyricularia pennisetigena. The sequence goes on from NW_021940921.1 coordinate 146,394, forward strand.
AGTTCCTATTAAAATTCCATTTGAGGATTATTTATCGAAAAAGAACAGAAAACGGTAGGACCGACAGCTTTAACCGAAAACCAAATTATAAAAGCATAATAGCTATAAAAATACGGAAAATCTTTATAATAAATAATAACCGAAACCTCCTACCAGTTTACCAAAACTTTATAATGATTGACATAATACCCACACTAGAAGAAAATACGAAAAATCCACGAAAGCAAAACCCACGGACACCAAGGCATTTTCAAAAAATGGAAACGGCTAAAACAGCACCAAAATTTTAAAGGAATACGATAAAAAATACAAAAACCCATTAAAAATTGCGAATTTTGCGCAAAAAGCAAATCCGCAAAATATAAACCTTATAAGCTTTGAAAACCGCTATTAGCCCCTAATACAGCCTGGCAAACCATTATAATGGATTTTATCTTTGAATTAGCATTTTCCGAAAAATTATTTACTAAAACCAAATATAATAGCATAATAATTATAATGGACAAATGTACTAAATACGCCTATTTTATACTTTACAAAAAAGTAATAACGCCGAAAAAATCGTTTACACATATGTACGAATAATTATTAGCAATTACGGATTTCTAAAAAACATTATTACGGATAAATATGAATATTTTACATTAAAATTCTGGAAGTTTTTAATGGAATAGCTAAAAGTCGACCACAAATTATTTACAATATTCCACCCACAAACAAAAGGATAAATAAACGAGTGAACCAGGTATTAAAACAATGCTTAAAAAATTATATAAACTATAAATAAAATAATTGGGTATAATTATTACCTATAGCATAATTCGCGTATAATAGTTTGAAAAATAAAAATACCAAAATAACCCCGTTTTATATTAATTACGGATTTAATCCTACCGTATATGGAAAACAAAAAACCACGACTACGGCTCCACGAACCCACCAACAAATGAACGAATTACGAAAACTCCAGCAAAGATTCCAACAAAAATTAAAGTTCATACGAAAGAAAATAACAAAATATACCAACCAGCATCGGATAAAAGGATTATCTTTCTAAAAGGGTAATAGCGCTTATTTTATTGGACGTAATAGTAAAATATAGCGATTAAATAGCAAATTTAATTTTAAAAAGCTTGGACCTTTTAAAATAAATAAAAAAATTAGCGAAACCAATTATAAATTATTATTACCGAATATTTCAAAAGTCTGTCCAACGTTCCACGTATTATTATTAAAACCAGTACCACATGGTACCAGCACACGAAAAACAATCGAAATCGAGGTAAAAGAAACGTACGACGTCGAATGAATATTAGACCATAAATGCAATTACAATAAAATAAAATAATTTATTAGATGGGAAAATTATGGACACGGAAAAAAAACTTAGGGACCCTTTAACCACCTCCCAAATGACCAGGAACTATTCAGCAAATATTTTGAGGAATTGGATTTGCAAATAAATTAACCAAAAAAGGACGACCTAAAAAATACCATTTATTATTCCCAAAAATTAAAAATCGACCGAAATTCGAGTTAATGTTATTAAACGAATCCATAAAAGAACGATTAACATATATCACAAATCAAAATATATAAATAAACCAATTTTCCCATTAAATGCTGCGCCAAAACACTTATTTTATTTAACAAAAAAGAATTTAAAAAACCTATTGGAAAGGCTGATCCCAAACAAAATTAGAATCCAAAAGAAACGATTTTAAAAATATTTTAGGAAAGATTTCGGTCGATCGCCGCCGTTCCTTCTATTTCGTTTTTAACGCTTTATTCGATCTAATTCCTCCAAATTATCGATATTACGACAAACCGCCTTTATTATTTTTTTGAACCACATTTCTTTTTATTTATATAAACGAAAAACTTTTTCCTCCCCCGTTTCCAGTTTAAATTTAAATTTTAAATGTTAAACGCCGATTTTATGCAATTGTTTTCCAAAAATATCCATAATATGGCATCGCGAACAACCCAGGCGAATTTATTCGATACAGCGAAAAAAAACCCCGAAACGATATAGCGTATTTCGTGATCCCTTATAATGCGCAAACAGAATAAAAAAATATTTCGACCGCCGAAAAAAGAAATATAAAAAGTAAATCGTTGAGACGAATGGTGAACGTGTGACCACGAAATTTAATCACACAATTAAATATCGCGTGAAGAAATAAACAAAAAAAGAATATAAAAATAAAAACAAAAATTAAAAAAATATAAATTATTTAAAAAGCCAAAGGGATTTAGTTAAACGAAAGGAAACCTAATATTACGTCCAAATAGTTAAACCGGTACTAATAAAGCCAGGCGGGGTTACACCCTTTTCACGATATACGGCTATAAAAGACATCGACCGATAGAAAATAGGATTATATAAGGAAGGGATTACGTAACCCCATGTAAGCGCCAAAAAACGATATAATTAATATATTATATATTGATTATAGTGAGACAAATAATATGGTGGCTATAGGATATATTATCCATATTATACTTGGGATGACGAACTATGTAAGGATACGCTTATTACTATATAAAAAAAATTTAGTTTAGGGTTCTTTAGCAACAATTAATTCACTATTTATTTAGGAATCGATTATAAATCTGCCCCAGTTATGAAAAACCCCAATTACCCAGTTAAAACGCTTAATTGCTTTAACCCACTGTATTTTATTTTAAGAACAGGTTACCCGATACTTTAATCGTAACAAACGGGCCCAGATATCAGTTTTGCGGTTTAATGGTTTTGGAACGTTTTTTGGTAAAAATTATTAGAATTTTGTTAATTATATGCGTTATTTAGCATGTAATGGGTCCACTTTTATTTGTATATAAACCACAATAGATAGTGCCGAAATGGGGTGGTTGAGGTTGTCAGATTTTCTATTATATTTTGTGTGTTGCGGCAATTGCGATTCAAAATCAGCGAATGGGGTTTCACCCTATACCGGGCTTAATACCCACCCTGCACTTACGAATCAGCTACCCTGTACCGGGTTGAAATTTTACCAAATTAGCAAATTAATGCGAACCCAGAAATGATTTGTATGGAAATAAGGGTGTTTTTTCAACAACGCAAACAAAATAATTTTTCGGAAAATCGTGTGCGGCACCGGAACCTTTTGCGGGGTGCGGACCCCCATTTCGATGTCGGAAAATATGTAAGGGAGATAAAGCAAAATTTCCCCCACCAATGAATTAAATCTATTAATCCAAAAATTAGTGAATTTAGTGTATATAAACCCTGTAATTACAGGCTTTTACAACGCAACTAGCACCACGCCGCACCTAAGCTAATACCTAACCCCCTATTAATAACCCATATTATTAACAGGTTATAAGCCCGGAAAAGTTTTAATTTGTGCACTTAAATGTATTTTGCATCGCTGGAAAGCTTGAAATTTAGGTTTTATTTCAATTATTATCGCATCTTTATAGCACGTATATTTACGAAAATATTGCTATTTTTGTGCAAAATTGTTAGTTTTGAACGCTAATTTAACATTTAACTCCCCTGTATTTACAATAGGGATCGCTAAAAATTAGCGTTCGACTCAGGCCCTTTCAGGTACTGCAACGATCGTTTGCATTGCAAATCCAAAAAATGTTTAATGTGGTTTTTGTGGATCGTGCACGCCATTATAATTTGCTTAAATTTTTAATAGGGTTTACGTTAGCGAATTAGGGCCAAAAGCCCCTATATTCGTTCCCTAATTGTAAGGAGGTTACGAGATAGAATAAGCTTAATCTTGAACGCTGGGAAAGGTGGATCACGTATAAGGTTGATGGAACGTTAAAATGGCAGATAACCGTCTGCTAGCGGGTAATAGAGATGATATATTGTTGTTGCACAATCGATTCGTTGAATCGTTGAATCGATGAAGGTTATGAAGGTGATGATTCTAAGGCTAAGTTGTGAATTACGTGTTCGAATCCGTAGGTGCAAATCTTCGATCCGGATGTCCGGAATGCGGGGTCACGTCACATGATTTGGCCTTATTCATGTGACTGACCTGCCGACCTATTGAGCCTAACGGCCCATTAAGCCTAACGGCCTATTGTGCTTATGCATGCACAGAAAATCTGCGACCACAACGGGATTCGAACCCACGCACTTCAACGTATATATAATATAGATTATGGTACGTGCATTATACCACTAAGCTAGATTAAATATGACGTATTTGTTTTGTTGTTGAAACTATGAACAAAGACGTAATATATAAAGCTTTGTGTGTATGAACGCGTATACGTTTTATTTATTATTTATTTATTTATTCGATGCAGGGTGACTAATAAAATTAGCCCGTGCTAGCCGTTATAAAATAATGCAGGGTAGCTAATATAATTAGCCCTGCGCTAGCTATGTTCACATACCCCCGTAATTTATTTATTATATAAAATAATAAACAAATTATCGAGTGGATACGTTTTATTTATTTATTTATTTATCGTTATATTCTGCACCGTTATTGACATTTGCGTAGGATAATAGATCCTTATGCAAAGGTCCGGGTACTGATTTCGTTAAAAAATCAGCTATATTTAATTTAGTTGGTATATATTTCAACTCAACTAAATTATTATTTATAGCTTCGCGGCTAAAATGATATATTATATCGATATGTTTAGATCTTTTATGAAATTCCGGGTTTTCCGCGAGCTTTATGGTAGACGTATTATCCACTAAAATTAAAGGGGTTTTAATGTTAAAACCCAACTTTAAATTATTATTTATATAATTTAGCATATTATTTAAATATATGGCTTCTTTAACGGCGTCCCGTAAAGCCATATACTCAGCTTCAGTCGACGATAAAGCTACCGTTTTCTGAAGTTGAGAAGTCCAACTTATTATATTGTTATCGTTATTTATGTTATAACTGTTGGACAGGCTAAATATATATCCAGTAGTGGAACGTCTTTGATTTAGGTCGTTAGCCCAATCAGAGTCTGTATATCCCTTAATAAATAATATATTATCGTTATTTTGGCTTTTATCCTGCAGGTTTATATTATTTATATTATTTATATTATTTATTAACTTTTCGTTAACGTTATTTTTATTGGATCCGTTATTGTTAACGTTATATTGGGATATATTATTAACGTTATATTGTAGGCCAAAAGTGGGATTTTTTAGCAGATATTTAAAAACATTTTCAAGAATTTTGAAATGTTCAGCCCCAGGATTAGCCATAAACCTGGCGGCTAGGCACGTGCAATATGTTATATCTGGGCGGCTTTTTATTGCTAAATATAGTAATGAGCCTACTTTCTGTTGGAAATCTTTAATTTCCTCTTTTGTAGCTTTATGTTTATTTATATCGAATTTTAAACCTGGTACCCCCGGAATGGTAGAAGGTTTTTCGTTATTTATAATATTGAATTTATTCAATATTTTATTGGTATAATCTTCCTGGCTAATAAAAGCGGTTTTATTGTTTTTGTTTATAGTTATCCTGTTACCCAAAAAATTGGATACAGGTCCCATACATTCTATTTTTATATATTTGGATAATTCTTTATAAAGAATATCCAATAACGACAAATCAGCATTAAATGCCAAAATATCGTCGACGTGGCAAACCATAATAATGCCAAAAAATTGGCTATTATTATCTTGGTTTATATATACGCCTTCGTCGTATGGGAAAATAGTAAAACCTAACTTTATCAGCGTTTTGGTAAGGTATTTATACCAAAGTCTAGGCGCTTGTTTTAGACCATACAGGGCTTTATTTAATTTACCCACTTTATTTATATACTTTTTATCTGTATATAGCCCTGTAGGTAACTTTATATATATTTCGGTATCGATATCTGCGTGTAAAAACGCGTTCTTAACGTCATATTGAATGACGTACCACCCTTTATGTAATGCTAGCATTATAAGTATATGCCAGGTTTCTGTTCTACAAGTTGTAGAAAAGGTATCCAGGTAATCAACACCCATAATTTGGTGGAATCCCTGTACTACCCATCTGGCTTTATAACGATACCGTTTATTAATATCCGTAATAAAACGAATATTATTTATATTATTCAAGGGTTTTTTCTTAAAAACCCAGCGCCCAGTTATAGCTATTTTATTTGGAGGTAAATCCGTTATAGTAAAGGTATTGGATTCTGTTAAGCTATTATTTTCGTCTTTGCAAGCCTGCAGCCAATTTTCCCAATTTTGGCTTTCCATAGCTTGTTTATAGGTATTCGGTTCTATTAACGAATTTGTTATTAATACGTAATTATCTTCGTTAAAATTAAATTTTAACGACTTATTGATATCACGTATCGTAAATAGAACGTCATTATATATTTTATATTCTGCAGAATTTATTGGGGGTTCATTATTTATGTTTATTCTTATAGACGAATTGTTAGCTGCTTGGGGATTATTGTTATTGGTAACAACGTTGTTTTTATTAGCATTATTAACGTTATTCGCGTTATTAACGTTATTAATGTTATTTTTATCAACGTTATTATCTTTATTTATGTTTGTATTATTTACTGGATTTACCTCGAAATCTGGTAAAGAGAATTCGACCTCGTTTATGTTATTATTATTTATAGTGGTATTTTCGTTGTTTATATGTGGATAAAATTTATCCGTTATAAAGGTAATATCTCTGACCAGGAGACATTTCCTCTTGTATGGGTCCCATATCTTATATATTTTTATATTAGGTGTAAAACCTACTAAAATACCAATTTTATTTCGAGGTTTAAGCTTCTCTTTATCATGGTTATCGTTATAGTAAATAATACATCCCCAAGGTTGTATATAGTTATTTACGTGAATTGCATTATTATTTATATTATTTTCACTTATATTGTGAAATATATTGGCTGGCGTCTGCATATTTAAAGCCGTATGTGGGGTGTTATTATATAGGTATACAGCGGCTAATAAAGCCTCACCCCATAAATAATTAGGTGTTTTGCTATTAAATAGCATAGCCCTGACCTTATTAAATAGGGTTAAATTTATACGTTTTATTAACCCATTTGGCTCTTTTGTATATGCAGGCGTAAAATGGTGTATAATACCGTTATTCTGTAACGCAATCTTAAATTGGTTACTTGTATATTCGCCTCCATTATCGGTAAAGAACTCTTTTATTGTTCTTTTACCATTTATATTAACGGTATCATTATCCATTTGTTTCTTATATATATTGAATGCCTCTAGGGCATCAGCCTTTGTTTTTAACAATGCAACACGTAAATAACGTAACTTTTTATCCAAAAACGTTATATAATATTTATAATAATTATACGTGGGTGGATTTATGGGTCCACCTAAATCGGAATGGATTCTGTCTAATATATTATAATTTATAATATTTGCAGAAGTCCTGTTTATTTTCCGATTGGATTTTGCAGTTAAGCAAATCTCACACGTATATTTATTATAATTATATATATCGTCTTTGGATATCTTTATTTTATTTGTCTTTATTAACTGCAATAGGGGTGTTAACCCTATATGCCCATATTTAACGTGTAGTTTATATATTGCATTGGAAGAAATATCATTATTATTCGACTTTTCTTCCGCATATAATATACAATTATTTTCCACAATTTGGGTAGGTAGAATATATAGCCCATTATTTTTATAACCTTCTGTTATTTTATGTTTATGTTCTTTATGTATCACTATTACTTTATTGTTTATAAAGGTTATAATATAGTTATGTAGTTGTGCAACAGAGAGTATATTGAACCCAAATTCTGGTACATAGTACACGTTATTTATGGTTTCTGTTATACTTGTATCATTAAACTTGACTTTTATAGTTCCCATCTTATTTATATTTAAGTGGGAAGCATTACCCCATTTAACAGTCGTATTTATATCTTTAACGTCTGTTAAATATTGTATATTGCAACATGTATGAATTGTTGCTGCACTATCTATAATAAAATTGGAGGACTTTATAGTAGAGTGCAATACAATATGTGGATTAAAGTCAGAATAAATTAAATTTGGAACAAACGTTGTAAAACAGTAATGTCCCAAATTCAAATAATCAGCTTTATTCCCGTTATTGGGGTAATTATTATTATAATTATTAATGGGTAAAGAATTTACCTCATTATTAACCTTATTAAAGGTCAAAAGTTCATTCAACGATACGGTATAATATTTATTAATATTATCCTCAGCACGACATTCATCTAAAATATTGGCAAATAGTAAATCTACCGTATATTTATCTGAATTATGCCGTAGCTTTTGAATAATATTCTGTGCAAAAAAGGTCCAATTTTGATTTAAAATATTTAATACCCAGGTTATAATAACCTTATCTTGAGTAATTAAACCTTTAAATTTCAAAACTGAATATAACTCTTTTATTTTATTTAAATAAACCTCGATATTATTGAACGATTCTGGTACAGCCGAATAAAACTCCTTTAATAAAAGGAAATCCGAAGTATAGCCTTCAGGATTATATATATTTTTTAATTTATTCCAGGCTTCGTACGCAGAAGTGCATTCTTTTATATATAAAAGAGGTTTATTATCGCACAGTGATTTTATGAAGGCTAAAGCCAGCGTATCTTTGTTTGTATAATCCAGAGGTTCAAGGGTATTACTACCACTCTGGATACCACTGGGGATACCAGTGGGTTCCATGTTATTATTAGCATCGAGGTTAATAATAACTCCCTCCTTTTGCTCCAGGGTACATGCGAGTCCCTTCACTTCCAAGGCCGCTTGAGCACGAATAGCCCAGATGACGTAATTCTCGGTGCCCTTTAGGCTTACCATTGTATCGAAGGTAGCCATCTTAAATAAAGGGTCTCTTATTTGTATTGTATCTCGGTAACGGTCGGGATTAGGGTCGAAAGGGTTATTCGGTTAAATAGGTCTTGAAAGGAGCTTTCGGATGGTATAGGTCTCGTATCGATAGGACGAATAGCGGTGAAGATATAGGCGAGTGTTTGTTGAGGTATATAGGTAGGTATAGGTAAAGGTCGGGTTCTCTCGACGGCGCGTGCGATTCCGGTTTCGGTAATTCTACCGTTGGATAGAGCGTAAATAGAGCTATCGAATGGTATAAGGCTCGGGATAATCCGAGATAGGGCTGAAGAAGAATCGATGGATTTGATGGTATTGGTATCGGTATCGATGGTATGAGCTAATCCGGGCTTATAACCTGTAAGGAGGTTACGAGATAGAATAAGCTTAATCTTGAACGCTGGGAAAGGTGGATCACGTATAAGGTTGATGGAACGTTAAAATGGCAGATAACCGTCTGCTAGCGGGTAATAGAGATAATATATTGTTGTTGCACAATCGATTCGTTGAATCGTTGAATCGATGAAGGTTATGAAGGTGATGATTCTAAGGCTAAGTTGTGAATTACGTGTTCGAATCCGTAGGTGCAGATCTTCGATCCGGATGTCCGGAATGCGGGGTCACGTCACATGATTTGGCCTTATTCATGTGACTGACCTGCCGACCTATTGAGCCTAACGGCCCATTAAGCCTAACGGCCTATTGTGCTTATGCATGCACAGAAAATCTGCGACCACAACGGGATTCGAACCCACGCACTTCAACGTATATATAATATAGATTATGGTACGTGCATTATACCACTAAGCTAGATTAAATATGACGTATTTGTTTTGTTGTTGAAACTATGAACAAAGACGTAATATATAAAGCTTTGTGTGTATGAACGCGTATACGTTTTATTTATTATTTATTTATTTATTCGATGCAGGGTGACTAATAAAATTAGCCCGTGCTAGCCGTTATAAAATAATGCAGGGTAGCTAATATAATTAGCCCTGCGCTAGCCATGTTCACACTAATAACCCATTAAATCCTAATGCGTTTAATAGAATTTATAATAACCTATAAACCCATTAACGGAATTACGTTAATGGTCAATTTACCCTGCACGATACCCTGCAATATACCCTGCACCCAATTGACGAATTAAATTCGTTACGTGCACCTGGATTAGTATAAATACCAGGGCACCCATTAATCAGGGATTTCACGGATTCCAACCCAGTATTTTAGTGGATTTTAACCACTGAAAATACCAATAAACCCTGTAATTGGTAATTACAAAACTATACCCGTTAAAAGGTAAACGGTATAGCAAGTCTTAAATTAAATAGGGTATTTACCCTTAACCAATAAAATTAATTAATTATAACTATCAATGAGCGAAATGCAACTATAATCCAAACTACCCTATAATGGAAAACAGGCCTATATCGGGCCTTCCGAACCCAATTTCGACAAATAAAAGGCTTAAACCCAGCCCAAACGAAATTTTAACCGCTAAATTACAGGCCCAAAACCTGCAATTAAAAGCGTTAACTACGCAAATGAATCTATTTCAAAGGACAATTTAACAGTTAATTACCCTGTTAACCCTCAAAAACGGTAATTCCACTAATTTTAACAATAATTCGGAAAGTCAACCCGTTACCGCACCCCCTAATGCACCTAATAACCTTATTTTAAGTAACGGCAAAGGTAAAAAACTATCGAAACGGGTATTTTCCTTCCCCGAAAATTGTAAATTAATAGAGGTTAACAATTACGATTTGTGGAAATAGGCGTTAATAATACAAATCGGGGCTATAAAAGCAGCGGAATTTATTTCCAACCCTAAAATTGGTTATACCCTACCGGAACACGAACAATTAATCCTATTATTACTTATAAAAAACAGCTTAACCAAAAAACCTTTAAAATCTATTGCATGATATTCCAACCCCGTAACGGTTTATAAAACCCTGGAAAATAATTATTCCGTTGCACCCGAAATTAGTCGAAATTTACTATATCGGTAATTCCACGCCTTAAATTTTTCAATATTGAAAAAAATAATACCTGAATTTAACAACCGTTTTAACTCATTAATAACTAAATTAAGGAGTACTAACGTGCAAACTAACCCCGTAAACGTACGAAATTAGTCCCTACGGGCCCTGGAAAAAAGTATTCTCTATTGGGACCGAACACCAACGCAATACCCAACGGGCCCTGCAGGTAATAGGCCAAAATTCGGAAAAATTAAATTTGCAATACTTTATAACGGACCTTATATCCGAAAATTCGATTTCAGGCTTTACAACGGTTAAAGCCGCTAATTGTAGGTTAAAAGCAGAAACCCAAATAAAAACAACGCTAAAAAAAGCGCTAAAAAGGAGAATAATGGATAGGAAAACACTTTTAAATTACGAAAAAAAAGTAATAAAAACTCTAATTCGGATTCTGCTTTTGCAAAAAATATTAAATCCTCCTCCAGTAAATCAACCGCAAAAACGTCCATAACCTATATAGACTTCGAATTATTTACGGGCTCGATTCCAGGTAACGTTAACGAAGGCGCAACGTATAACGCCCTGGAATAGGAGGTTAATTCCGCTATTAACGGAATCATAAAATTACGTTCGGATTCGGATTCAGAAACCGATACCGGTAAAACGCTAAAACCACAGGTTTTAACAGCTGATTTTAAAGTTAAAACGAAACCTGGACGCGGCGTAAAAAGGACCCCTAAACCATGGAAATTAGGTTACCCTATCCTGTACGATATAGGTAGCACGCACCATATTTTTGCAAATAAGCAATTTTTTACCGATTATACCCCCGGCTTTACAATCGAAATCGGTATAAAAGGTGGCCCTATTCGGCCTGTAGGCACCGGAACTGTAAAAATACAAATCCGTTACGGCCAAAACGTTAACGAATTTAAAAAGGTTACGTTACATAACGTTTTATATATCCCCTCGTTTGGAATAAATATCGTTAATGGTTTTATATATTATAATACAGGGGGCGTACTATTAAAAAATACCCTGTACGATAAGGATCGCAAGGCGTCGGGACGTTTAAATACCGCTAAACATTCGATTGGTTTAAAGGTTAAAAGGTGCGATATCCTTATTCGAAATATACTAAAAATTTCGATTTACGCCTATATAATAAGTGAATATAGCACTGTTTTTAGCATAACCTTACAGTGGGATACAAAAAATTACGCAACCCCGTTGGAAGTAACATTAAATAATATAAACCCTAAAGGGGACTATAAAATTTACACCGATTCGGAACCGGAAAAAAATACGGTAACGGAAAAGCTAAATCCCGAACAAAATACGGAAATAGCCGTAGATTCACCTATAACGCAAAAGTTTAGCGGTAAAAGCCCTGAAACTCCACGTGAAATTAGGCCCCGTAAGCCCGGCACACCGTTAAATAACCCTTTTATACAACCTAATATAAAAGGGACTATTTCCGAAAAAAAGGGGGTTTCCCATATAAAAGATCCGTTGTTAAAACCTCTTTTATTATCGGATTTAAAGCAGGCCCCTGTTAACTACCTCCTTTTAGGGCTAAAACGGATTAGGGCGCTTAATTAACCCCTAAAGGAAATGGAATTACAGGTAATTGTTGCGAAATCTAGGCCCAGAAAACCCTATTATAATACAGGCGTTTGGGGCAAATAGGGTTATTATTGCTAAAAAAAACCGTTAAAATGATAAAAAATATACCTAATTTTGACAAAATTAGGGCAATTACCTATATTGCTTGCGTTGAAACCATTTTTATTAAACGTATAAACAAGGTCGCACTCCCTACACCCCCTAATATTTTCGATTTTATAAAAGGTAATACAGTGACCCTTAAACTTAATCCTTATAATAAAAACCCCGTATTTTTATTATTATTGGACCGAAAATCACGTTTTCGGTGGTTTATCCCATTAAAAAATAAAACCGGACCTACGGTTTTAGTAACTATTAAAAACTTTTTTTAAAATTTTAAAAGCTACGTACAGGCGCTACCCTTTAAATTTTTACTTCAATGGGGGGCACGAGGTTAGTATAAACTTTTAAATTTGGTTTATATGCAAAAATATTAATTTTAGCATTTCGAATCCCTATAACCACGGCCAAAACGGATTAGCGGAACGGTCCGTTAAAATTATTCTGGATAAATTTCGGCTTACCACTATAGCGGCGGGTTTGCCATTATATTTATAACATTATTTACTGCTTACCGTGGTTAGTTTAACTAACCGTATAGCGGTAACTAATGAGGATTTAACACCCTTTAAGGAATTTTATTCCAAATTCCAATTTAAATTACCGTATAAACCCAATTTAAAGCATTTTCGGGTTATTAATACTGTATATTAGGCTATTATACCGTTGGAAAAACGCTAAAAGTTTAATAAATTGGTTCCCCGCACCGAAACGGTAAAGTTTTTAACCGAGTTATCAATTTTTACAACGTTGGTTTACGCACCCGTTAAACGGGCCGTATATAAAGCCTTTACCGTAAAAATTATAAAGGGTATAACCGCTAAATATTTGGCTATTCCAAAAGAAACTTTACCAATTTTAAAAGGGGAAAATACAAATTTAAAGGGGGATTTTAATTTTAAACCTAAAAACGAAATTAACAGCGTTCCAGCGGATAATTATCCCCAAAAAAACCTTAAAAATATAGGGCATTCACCACCGGTTTTAAAGCAGTTGCCACCCGTTATAAGGTATTTAAACCCTGAAAATACAGTGCCCGCCAGGCCTGTATAATTTACCAATTACCCCCCAAAACCTATAACGGTAGCGGTACCTAATCCAATACCTAGAATAACGGAAATTCCGGTGTTTTTAGCATTTAAAATATAAAATATAGAATTAAATTCGCATTTCGAAAACCCAAATTTAATGGATATAAATTACGTGCATTATTTTTATTTCTAAACCAAAAGAAAGCAAAAAAAAGCCCACTAAAAATGGTGAACCAAATAGTTACCAACAAGCTTTAAATAACCTTAAAAATGTTAAATGGTTAGCTGCTTTAACGTCTAAGTTCGACCAAATTGTTACGGCAAAAATTTTCCGTTTTATCCCAAAAATTAAAATATTTACAGGCCGTAAACTCGTTTTTACCGGGCCGGTATTTAAATTAAAAAAGGATAAAAATAATAGACCTATAAAATATAAAACTAGGTTTGTTATTAGGGGTTTTTTACAGGTCGAAGGCCTAAATTAAATGAAAGCTTTTGCTAATATCAATATACCACCTACCTGACGTATATTATTAGCTATAACTAATACACAAAATCGGGAAATAGAATAAATCGACTTTATCGGTGCGTTTTTAAATAATAACCTTACCGACGTAAATACATATTTGCAAATTCCAAACGGTTTTAACGAATGGGCAAAAAATTGTAATTTTACCACCGCAAAAATTTTAGTGAAAATGGGTTATAACCCGAAAAAATTGCAGGTTATATAGTTGGAAAAGGCGTTGTATGGTTTGAAACAGGGTCCAAAAAAAAGGCAAAACAAATTTAAACCCCTATTGTTTAAAAAAGGATTTGAATTATTGATTTCTAATCCCGATATTTTTTCCAACGTTAAATCCAAACATTTTATCGTTACCTTCGTAAACGACTTCCTGCTAATAGGTCCTAACTTGCAATATATTTAGGATTCAAAAACCCGTTTTCATAAGGTATACGCGTTGGAGAACAGGGGCCCTGTAACTTATTTTTTAAACGTTCAAATTATAAAAAATAAGTTTAAACGCCTACTTTGGCTCTATTAAAATTAATATATAAAGGAAATATTAACAACGTTCGGATTAATTAATTACAAACCTATATTTATTCCATTACAGCCGGGTATATTAAAATATAACGGGGGTAAGCCCGTAAATGCGCTGGAAATTAAATTATTACAGCGTATTATCGGCACCATTATATATTTAATGCTATTTACGCGCCCGGATATCGGTTTTACGGTTTAATGGTTTTCAAGTTTTTTAACAAAAACCACTACAATCCACTTAACGGCAACTAAAAACCTATTATATTATTTAACGGGAACTAAATCTTTATTTATTTGTTACGGAAATAAAATATTTAAAGCCGAATTACCACCCAATTTATTAATAAAGGGTTGTAAAGGCCTAAAATTACTGGGTTTTAATAATAGCGATTTTGCCGGGGCTAGGGAAATTCAAAATCCATTTACGGATATTTGTATACCTTATTTGGGGGCTTTATAACGTGGAAGTGCAAAAAGGCTAATATTATAATTTTAAACATTCCAAAAACCGAAACCAATACCTTAACGGAAACCCTGCGTAAAGCACAATAATTTAAAAACTTATTCATAGAAATTGGATTACCTATAAAAGGCCCTCTTGCAATATTTGGAAATAATACAGGCTTTATAGCTAACGCATATAACCCTACGCACCACTAACGTATTAAATATACGTTATTAAAATTTCACTACGTACCGGAATTAATTATCAAAGGATTAATAATTTTAACATACCTGGAATCCAAACAAATGCCCGTTAATAGCCTAATAAAACCCCTAACACTTCCAATTTATAAAATCTTTTTCAAATTTATAAAGTTTAAACCCCTAAAAGCTTAGTTTTTACCTATTAAATTGTAAGGCATTTAATTAATTCGTTAACTGATTACTTATTACATTTCCTTTGCTTGCAAATATTGAGTTTTTATTAGCCTAATACCGGCTGTATTACCCGAATTTATTTTGTACAAATTAATTAATAAATAATTTATACCAACCTTATACCAAAAATGGAATTAAAATTGAAGAAACAGGTATTTTGGGCGATTTACGCATTCGAAATACCCTATATATTATACCTAATTTGGACTATTACCAACGAATAGCCAAATTAGCTATTTGGTTTAATAGTTAATTCCGTGGGTTAATATTATGCAAATTGGGGATTCGAATCCGGGGGTTATTACAATTTTGGGGGTTTTTGCCAATTCGGGGGTTCGTCCATTTCGGGGGTTATAAGTCGGTACAAAGGGCTTAATTATCCAGGGGCTTTATATCGGGAATTTGAGTCGGGTTGGGACATAAAGGGGATTTCTTTTTTTTGGGTTTTATTTTTTTTGTGTACTTGTCTTTTCCGATTTTATATGAGTAATAGCAAAAAAAAGGGGGTGTTAATTATATGCGTTATTTAGCATATAATGGATCCAATTTTATTTGTATATAAGCCATAATAAATAGTGCCGAAATGGGGTTATTAAAGTTGTTAGATTTTCTATTATATTTTGTATATTGCAGGAATTGCGATTCAAAATCAGCGAATGGGGTTTCACCCTATACCGGGTTTAATACCCACCCTGCATTTACGAGTCAGCTACCCTGTACCGGGTTGAAATTTTCACCAAATCAGCAAATTAGTTCGAACCCAAAAATGGTTTGTATGGAAATGAGGGTGTTTTTTTAACAACGTATACAAAATAATTTTTCGGAAAATCGTGTGCGGCACCGGAACCCTTTGCGGGGTGCGGACCCCCATTTCGATGTCGGAGGGTATGTAAGGGAGATAAAACAAAATCTCCCCCACCAATGAATTAAATTTATTAATCCCAAAATTAGTGAATTTAGTGTATATAAACCCTGTAATTACAGGCTTTTACAACGCAACTAGCACCACGCCGCACCTAGGCTAATGTCTAACCCCCTGTTAGCAACCCATATTGTTAACAAATTTATTTAACGGTAATTGGAAGCTTGTTACATTATTTCGCGGGTATTAAATCCTTATTTATTTTTATCACGGAAATAAAGTATCAAAAGCTAAATTACCACCCAATTTTCTAAAAAGGGGTTTTAAAGGCTTTAAATTATCGGGTCTTAGTAATAACGATTTTACCGCGGCTAGGGAAAATTCAAAATTCATTTACGCATATTTGTACACTTTATTTGGTGGTTTTATAACGTGGAAATGCAAAAAAGTTAATATTATAGCTGTAAGCACTCCAGAAGCCAAAACCGATGCTTTAGCGGAAGCCCTGCCTGAAATACAATGGTTTAAAAGCGTATTTATAAAAATAAAATAACCTATTATTAACAATATGGGTTGCTAATAAGGGTTTAGGCATTAACGTAAGTGCGGCGTGGTGTTAATTGCACTATAAAAGCCTGTAATTAGAGTGTTTAAATGCACTAAATTATTTACTCAACTGGTTTACTAATTTTGGGATTAATAGATTTAATTTATTGGTGGGGGAAACTCTGCTTTATCTCCTTTATATGTTTTCCGACATCGAAGTGGGGGTCCGCACCCCGCAAAGGGTTCCGGTACCGCACACGATTTTCCGAAAAATTATTTTATATACGTTGTTGAAAAAACACCCTTATTCCCATACAAACAAACCATTTTTAGGTTCGCACTTATTTGCTAATTTAATGAAAAATTTCAACCCGGTATAGGGTAGTTAATTCGTAGGTGCAGGGTAAGTATTAAACCCGGTATAGGGTGAAACCTAGTCTCAGGGCTTATCCCTGAAGCCCAGAGCTCCAAAATTAAGCGTGGATTAATTGCGGCTTTGCAATGTACCTGTGGGTCCATCCAAAGAACGTTTTGGTTTAGGTCTGAGGACAATTTGTCGATTTTCGCCGTTTATGGCGGTATTTTTGGCCTTTATTCGATCGATACTCCCTTATTATTCCACAACCACGCAAAATATTAAAAAAAGAAAATATCGTTGAAAATAACATTTAGTACCGCTATTAGCAGCGATTTGATTTATTTTATTATTTGTTATAACGGCCGAATTCGATACCACCTGCACTTAATCCGTTCATAGCGGTACTGGTTTTTCGAATTTTCTTTCGATTTTCGATTCTTTTTAATATTAGTTTTAATTTTAACCAAACTTTATAATTTTTGCACGTGGAGGGTCGTAAATATATATATATATATATATATATATATATATATATACCGTTATAATAAGTTTTGGTACATATACCGTATTATATAAGCAGTTAAATAAGCGGATAGGCAAAATATTAACTTTTCGATATATAATTTATAATTGAAACTCGTTTATTTTTTTACCAATTTTGACGATAATGAAGCCAAATTTGCAGGGGCTAGACTACGTATATAAACAAACGTCCACGTTGAATCAAATCCATAATATCCGCTTTAAAAAACCTTTTGTATAAAAACATGCTAAATAAACATTTTTAATCGATTTTTTGCTTTATTTCAATAATTTTATACTATTTCATTTTGCGGCCAAGTTTTATGCATTTTGCACGTGGACGATGGTATGTATATATAATATAATTTTCCAATCTGGTCTATATATCCAATTATATAAACCGCTAAATAAGCGGATAGGTACAATGTATGTAGTTTTATATATAATTTACAATCGAAACGCTTTTATATTTTTACCAGTTTTTATAATAATACAACCAAAATTCCAGGGATTGAATAAACATATGAAAAATCGTCAACGTGCAATCTGATTTGTGATACACGCTTATCCTATTTTTTTATAAAAGGAACTGTTAAATTTGCGTTTTTTTCATTTTTCGCTTTATTTCATTAAATGAATTTTATTAAAATGAATTTGATTGATGATTTCATATGGGTCTATAGCAGGATGGGCAGACTGAGATCTCATCTCATTTTAAAGTTATTTGCGTGAAATATTCAGTTTTTCGACAAATTAATAAATGATATACAAGTATTAATAAAAGCTTTTTTCTAAACGATAATTGTATGCACTTTGTAGTTTTAAATCCGCTTAATCATAAATATTAATACTTGGTTTTAAACCAGTATTATATATTATCATTAAAAATAATAATTAAATATAATTATAAAGTACAAGTTTTACTAAATATTAAAATTTCTTTCCAAATAAATTAGTTATAAGGACGCGGTTTTCAGTACCAAATTTCTTAAGCTCCACTTAATTTAACGCAGGTTATTTTATATTTTTATAATTTCTTTTCAATATTCTATTCGTATATTTGATTTTATACGGTAGTTATACCGTTTTTCTATGCTATTATATTTCAAATGCAATGTATTAGATATACCGCTGTTCAATTGGTTACGCGTATAGAAAATGCAACTTATTGCATTTTACGTGCGGTTGCAGGGCGTTTATAAGGCTTATTTATAATAAAATGTATATACCCCTTATAAACGGCGAAATGCGACAAATTATCGTTGGTGGTACAGCCATGAACGGCGAAACGCGACAGATTATTATTGGTGGTACCGCCATAAACGGTAGTCTCAGTGCTCAGACTAGACCCCCCTGCTTCGCAGTGGGGACCGAACGCTCCATGTACCTTTCAGCCACATGGCTTTTCGACCAATTACATTGGCCGAAAAGATCGCGTTCGTTTTAGTTTGAGGACATTTTGTCGCATTTCGCCGTTCATGGCGGTACCACCAACGATAATTTGTGGCATTTCGCCGTTTATAACGGTATTATTAATAATATATTTAATATTGCGATATCGCTGATGATTACTTTATTAATATAACGATAATTTACGGTATTCCGCCGTTTATAGCGTGTATATACGAAATATTCGCATTATAATGGTAAAAGAAAATAATGTACCCATAGCATGCAATTAAATATTCGAATAAAAAAATTAATAAAAATTATAAAAATATATAGTATTTTGCGTTAAGTTTATTGGAGATTGTTGATTATTTGAAGCCGGCCGCGTCTTACTAGCCACTGTATTTGGAAAGATATTAAAATATTAAATAAAATTTGTAATTTTTTATTATATTTAATTCTTACTTTAAATAATGGTACACAATATTCACTTTAGTTTAGTTTACAGTTTTTATAGCTTAGTAATCCCAATACTGCAAAATGCATGCAATTATCGATTGAGACAAAAGTTTTATTAATATTTTTATATATAATAACAATTTGTTAAAAAATTAAATAATTTACGCAAATATTGGTAAAATGAAAATATTTTTACTTGATACATTCTTTGATCAATTTGTCAATAAATTTTACATAGGTTCTTTTTTTATAGATTTTATTTAATTAAATAAAGCAAAAAATACAAAAAAAGCACAAATTTAATATTTTTAATACAAAAAATTAAAAAGGACCGGTATTGTAAATCGGGTCTCACGTTGACGTTTACTTACATATATAATCCACTTTTCCAAATTTTGGTTTTATTGATGTTAGAATTGGTAAAAATGTAAAAGCATTTCCATTGTGAAATATATACAAAATTGGATATACTTTACCTATCCGCATATTTAACGGCTTATATGATTAGATATACGTACAAAAGCTGATATTATATTAAATATAAGTATACCACCCCCCACGTGCAAAAACCACAAAATTCGGCTGCAAAACAAAAATAATATAAGATTAATTATATAAAGCAAAAAAATTGATAAAATACACATTTAGCATTTCTTTTTATAAAATAGTTTTTAAACCCGATATTATAAGTAGGACTGGGTTTGGACGTTTGCTTACATACGTAATCGAATCTCTGAAGTTTTGGTTTCATTATCGTTAAAATTGGTAAAAATATAAACGAGTTTCGATTGTAAATTATATACAAAAAAGTATATACTTTGCCTATCCGCCTATTTAACTGCTTATATAATCTAATATATGCACCAAAATTTAGTATAACGATATATATATATATACGACCCTCCACGTGCAAAAAGTATAAAATTTGGTCAAAAATTAAAAATAATATCAAAAAAAATCGAAAATCGAAAAAAAAATCGAAAAAACAGTACCGCTATAAACGGATTAAGGGCGGGCTATATCCAACTTTTAATTGGCGTACCGGGTGCAAAAAGTTTTGGATTTATGAAAAAGGCCTAACAATTCCTATTTTTAACGATATTTTCTTTTTTCGATATTTTGCGTGGTTGTAGAATAATAAAGGAGTGTCGGTCGTAAAAAGGCTAAAAATACCGCTATAAACGGCGAAAATCGACAAGTTGTCCTCAGACCTGAACCAAAGCGTTCTTTGGATGGACCCACAGGTACATTGCAAAGCCGCAATTGAGCCACGCTCAATTGTGGAGCTCTGGGCTTCAGGGATGAGCCCTGAGACTAACAGAAAATCCAACAGCCCCAACAGCCCCATTTTGGCACTATCCATTATAGTGTATATATAAGTAAAAGTGGACCTATTATATGCTAAATAACGCATATAATTAACACACCCCTTTTTGCTACTATTTACATAAAATCGGAAAAAAAAGTACAAAAAAAATAAAACCCAAAAAAATAAAACCCAAAAAAGGATCCCCCTTATATCCTAACCCGATTCGAATTCCCGATATAAACCCCCTGGATAACTAAACCCTTTGTACCGACCTGTAACCCCCAAAATGGAAGAAACCCCCAAAATTGTAATAACCCCCGGATTTGAACCCCCGATTTGCATAATATTAACCCACGGAATTAATTATTAAACCGGGTAATTAATTTGGTTATTCGTTGGTAATAGTCCAAATTAAGTATATTATATAAGGTATTTCGAATGCGTAAATCGCCCAAAACACGAGCTTTTTCAATTTTAATTCAATTTTTGGTATAAAGTCGGTATAAATTGCTCAATAATTAACTTCTGCAGGGCAAATTCGGGTAATACAAACGGTATTGGGCGAACAAATATCCAATATTGCAAACAAAAAAATTATAATAGGTAATCAGCTAACGAATTAATTAAATAATACCTTAAAGTTTAGTAGGTGAAATCAAAGTTTTTAGGGGTTTAAACCCTACAAATTTTACAAAGACTTTGTGAATTGGAAACGTTAAGGGTTTTGTTAGGCCATTAGCGGGTATTTGTTTGGATTTTAAGGATTTTAAAGTTATTAATCCTTTTATAATTAACTCCCGTACGTAGCGAAAATTTAATAACGTATATTTAGTACGTTGGTGGTGCGTAGGGTTATATGCGTTAATGAGAAAGGTTATATTATTTCCAAACGTTGCAATAAAGCTTTTTATAAATAGTCTAATTTTTATAAATAGGTGTTAACAATATGGGTTGCTAACAGGGGGTTAGGCATTAGCCTAGGTGCGGCGTGGTGCTGATTGCGTTATAAAAGCCTGTAATTACAGGGTTTAAATGCACTATATTGTTCACTAATTTTTGGATTAATAGATCTAATTCATTGGTGGGGGAAATTTTGCTTTATCTCCCTTACATACCCTCCGACATCGAAATGGGGGTCCGCACCCCGCAAAGGGTTCCGGTGCCGCACACGATTTTCCGAAAAATTATTTTGTTTGCGTTGTTGAAAAAACACCCTTATTTCCATACAAATTATTTCTGGGTTCGCATTAATTTGCTAATTTGGTAAAATTTCAACCCGGTACAGGGTAGCTGATTCGTGAGTGTAGGGTGGGTATTAAACCCGGTACAGGTGAAACCCCATTCGCTGATTTTGAATCGCAATTCCTGAATTATCCAAAATATAATAGAAAATTTAACAACTTCAACAACCCCATTTCGGCACTATTTATTATAGTTTATATATAAATAAAAGTGGACCCATTATATGCTAAATAACGCATATAATTAACACCCCCTTTTTTGCTATTATTCATATAAAGTCGGAAAAGATAAGTATATAAAAATGTGAACATGGCTAGCGCAGGGCTCATTATATTAGCTACCCTGCATTATCTTATAACGGCTAGCACGGACTAATTTTATTAGTCACCCTGCATCGAATAAATAAATAAATAACAAATAAAACGTATACGCGTTTATACACACAAAGCTTTATATATCACGTCTTTGTTCATAGTTTTAACAACAAAACAAATACGTCATATTTAATCTAGCTTAGTGGTATAATGCACGTACCATAATCTATATCATATATACGTTGAAGTGCGTGGGTTCGAATCCCGTTGTGGTCGCAGATTTTCTGTGCATGCATAAGCACAATAGGCCGTTAGGCTCAATGGGCCGTTAGGCTCAATAGGTCGGCAGGTTAGTCACATGAATAAGGCCAAATCATGTGACGTGACCCCGCATTCCGGACATCCGGATCGAAGATCTGCACCTACGGATTCGAACACGTAATTCATAACTTAGCCTTAGATTCATCACCTTCATACCTTCATCGATTCAACGATTCAACGAATCGATTGTGCAACAACAATATATCATCTCTATTACCCGCTAGCAGACGGTTATCTGCCATTTCAACGTTCCATCAGCCTTATACGTGATCCACTTTTCCCCGCGTTCAAAATTAAGCTTATTCTATCTCGTAACCTCCTCACAAAAAAAAATAAAACCTAAAGAAAAATCCCTTTTGTATCCCAACCCAATTCGAACTCCCGATATAAACCCCCAGGGTAAATAAACCTTTTGTACCGACCTGTAACCCCCGAAATGGACGAACCCCCGAATTGGAAAAAACCCACAAAATTGTAATAACCCCCGGATTCGAACCCCTAATTTGCATAATATTAACCCACGGAATTAATTATTAAACCAGGTAATTAATCTAGTTGTTCGTTGGTAATAGTCCAGGTTGGGCATATTATATAAGGTATTTCGAATGCG
Organism: Pyricularia pennisetigena; assembly: GCF_004337985.1. NCBI lineage: Eukaryota > Fungi > Ascomycota > Sordariomycetes > Magnaporthales > Pyriculariaceae > Pyricularia > Pyricularia pennisetigena. Next base: position 169,833 of record NW_021940921.1, read on the forward strand.
TAAATCGCCCAAAATACGAGCTTGTTCCATTATAATTCAACTTTTGGTATAAGGTTGGTATTAAATGTTTATTAATCAATTTATGCAAGGTAAATTCGGCTAGTACGGCCGGTATTGGGCTAACAAAAATCCAATATTTGCAAATAAAGGAAATGTAATGGGTAATTAGTTAACAAATTAATTAAATACCCTAAAATTTAATAGGTAAAAATTAAGTTTTTAGGGGTTTAAGTCTATAAACTTTAAAAAAAACCTTACAAATTGGAAGCGTTAGGGGTTTTATTAGGTTTTTAGCGGGTTTTTGTTTGGATTCCAGGTATTTTAAGGTTATTAATTTTTCTGTAACTAATTCCCGTACGTAGTAAAATTTTAATAACGTATATTTAGTACGTTAATGGTGCGTAGGGTTATATGCGTTAGCTATAAAACTTGTATTATTTCCAAATATTGCAATAGGGCCTTTTATAAATAATCCAATTTTTATAAATAAATTTTTAAACCATTGTATTTTACGTAGGGTTTCCGTTAAAGTATTGGTTTCGGTTTTTGGAGTGTTTAAAGCTATAATATTAGCCTTTTTGCATTTCCACGTTATAAGGCCCCCAAATAGGGTATACAAATATCCGTAAATGGATTTTGAATTTTCCTTAGCCCCGGTAAAATCGCTGTTACTAAAACCCAGTAATTTTAAGCTTTTAAAACCCCTTATTAATAACTTGGGTGGTAATTCGGTTTTAAATACTTTATTTCCGTAACAAATAAATAAGGATTAAATACCCGTTAAATAACGTAATAAGATTTCAACTGCCGTTAAGTGGATTGTAGTGGTTTTTATTAAAAAACGTGAAAACCATTAAACCGTAAAACCGATATCCGGGCGCGTTAATAATATTAAATATATAAAGGTGCCGATAATACGCTGTAATAGTTTAATTTCCAGCGCATTTACGGTTTTACCCCCGCTATATTTTAGCATAACCGGTTGTAAGGGAACAAATATAGGTTTGCAATCAATCAATCTGAACGTTGCTCATGCTTCCTTTATATATTGATTTTAATGGAGTTAAGATAGGCGTTTAAGCCTATATTTTATGATTTAAACACCTAAAAAATAAATTGCAGGGCCCCTGTTTTCCAACGCGTATACCTTATTAAAACGGGTTTTTAAGTCCTCAATATACTGCAATTTAGGACTTATTAGCAGGTAGTCGTTTGGATTTAACGTTATAAAAAACAGCGGGATTAGAAATTAATGGTTTAAAATCTTTTTTAAAAAGTAGGGTTTTAAGTTTGTTTTGCCATTTTTTAAACCCTATATCAAACCATATAGCGCTTTTTCCAATTGTATAACCTGCAGTTTTCTCGGCTTATAACCCATTTTCATTAAAATTTCAGCGGTAATAGGGTTACAATTTTTTACCCATTCGTTAAAACCGTTTGGAATTTGCAAATATATATTTACGTCGGTAAAATTACTATTTAAAAACGCACCGATAAAATCGATTTGTTTTATTTCCCAATTTTGTCAATTAGTTATAGCTAATAATATACGCCAGGTAGGTGGTATATTAGTGCTAGTAAAAGTTTCGATATAATCCAGGTTTTCGACCTGTAAAAAACCCCTAATAATAAGCTTACCTTTGTATTTTATAGGTTTATTATTTTCATCCTTTTTTAATTCAAATACCGGCCGGGTAGAAACGAATTTACGGTTTATAGGCATTTTAATTTTTGGGATAAAACGGAAGGTTTTTGCAATGACGATTTGGTCGAATTTAAACGCTAAAGCAGCTAACCATTTAGCATTTTTAAAGCTACTTAAAACCTGTTAGTAATTATTTGGTTCACCATCTTGAATGGGCTTTTTCTTTATTTTCTTTTTGGCTTGAAAATAAGGATAATGTACGTAATTTATATTTATTGAATTTGGGTTTTCGAACTGCGAATTTAACTCTATATTTTGTATTTTAAATGTTAAAAACACCGGAATTTCCGTTGTTTTAGGTACTGGATTAAGTACCGCTACCGTTATAAGTTTTGGGGGGCGAACGGTAGGTTATATAAACCTGGCGGGTATTGTATTTTCAAAGTTTAAATACCTTGTAACGGGTGGTAATTACCCTGTAACCGGTGGTAAATACCCTAAATTTTCAGGGTTTTTGAGGGAATAATTATCCGCTGGAACGCTGTTAATTTCGTTTTCAAATTTAAAATTAAAATCCCCCTTTAAATTTATATTTTCCCTTTTCAAAATCTGTAGCGTTTCCCCTGAAATAGCCAAATTTTTAACGGCTATACCCTTTATAATTTTTACCGTAAAAGTTTTGTATACGGCCCGTTTAGCGGGTGCGTAAACCAACGTTGTAGAATTTAATAAATGGGTTAAAAGTTTTACCGTTTTGGTGCGGGGAACCAATTTCTTGAATTTTTGGCGTTTTTCCAACGGTATAATAATATGGTATATAATATTAATAACCCGAGAATACCCTAAATTGGGCTTATACGGTAGTCCAGGTTGGAATTCGGAATAAGATTCCTCGTAAAATGTTAAATCCCTATTAATTACCGCTATACAGTTAATTAAATAAATTACGGCAAATAGTAAATAATATTATAAATATATTGGTAAACCCGCCGTTATAATAGTAAGCCGAAACTTATCCAAAATAACCTTAACGGACCGTTCCGTTAATCCGTTTTGGCCGTGGTTATAGGGATTCAAAATACTAAAATTAACACCTTTGTTTATAAACCAATTTTAAAGGTTTATATTAACCTCGTGCCCCCCATCGAAGTGAAAATTCAGGGGGTAGCGCCCGTACGTAGTTTTTAAAACCCTACAAAAGCCTTTAATAACCACTTAAACCGTAGGTCCGGCTTTATTTTTTTTAATGAAATAAACCACCGAAAACGTGATTTTCGGTCCATTAATAACAAAAATACGGGCTTTTTATTGTAATGATTAGGCTTAAAGGTGAATATATTACCTTTTATAAAATCGAAAGTATTAGGGGCTGTAAGGAATGCGATTTTATTTATACGTTTAACAGAAATGGTTTTAATATAAGCAATATAAGTAATTGTTGTAATTTTGTCGAAATTAGGTAAACTTTTTGTGATTTTACCGGTTTTTTTTAGCAATAATAGCCCTATATGCCCCAAACGCCTATATTATAACAGGGCTTTTTAGGCCTGGATTTCGTTATAATCACCTATAATTCCGTCTTTTTTAGGGGTTAACTAACAGTCCGTAATCCGTTTTAGGCCTAAAAAAAATAATTTACAGGGGCCTGCTTTAAATCCGATAATAAAGGAGGCTTTAACAACGGATTTCTTATATAGGAAACCCCCTTTTTTCGGAAATAGTTCTTTTTATATTAGGCTGTATAAAAGGGTTATTTAACGGTATATCGGGCCTACGGGGCCCAATTTCACGTGGATTTTCAGGGCTTTTACCGTTAAATTTCTGCGTTACAGGTAAATTTACGGCTATTTCCGTATTTTGTTCGGGATTTAGCTTTTCCGTTACCGTATTTGTTTCAGGTTCCGAATCGGTGTAAATTCTATAATCCCTTTCAGGGTTTATATTATTTAATTTTATTTTTAACGGGGCTGCGTAACCCTTTATAACCCCCTGTAAGGCCATGCTACAAACGGTGCTATATTTAGCTATTATATAGGCGCAATTCGAAATAACGTTACTTCGAACAAGGATATCGCACCTTTTAACCTGTAAATAAAACGAATGTTTAACGGTATTTAAACGTCCCCACGCCTTGCGATCCTTATCGTACAGGGCATTTTTTAATAATACCCCCCCCTATATTATAATGTATAAAACCATTAACGATATTTATTTCCAAACGAGGGGATATATAAAACGTTATTTAACGTAACCTTTTTAAATTCGTCAACTTTTTGGCCGTAATGGATTTGTATTTTTACAGTTCCGGTATCTACAGGCCTAACAGGGCCATCTCCTGTACCGGTTTCGACTGTAAAACCGGGGGTATAATCGGTAAAAAATTGCTTATTTGCAAAAATATAGTGCGTATTACCTATATCGTATAGGATAAGGTAATTTAACCTTTATAATTTAAAGGTCCCTTTTACGCCGCGTCCAGGTTTTATTTTAACCCTAAAATTAGCTGTTAAAATTTGTGGTTTTAACGTTTTACCGGTATCGGTTTCCAAATCCGAATCCGAACGTAATTTTATAATTCCGCTAATAGCGGAATTAACCTCCTATTCCAGGGCGTTATACGCTGCGCTTTCGTTAACGTTACCTGGAATCGAACCCGTAAATAGTTCGAAATCCATAAAAATTATGGACATTCCAGCGGTTAATTTGTTAAAGGAGGATTTAGTATTTTTTGCAAAAACAAAATCCGAATTAGAATTTTTACTTTTTTTTCGTAATTTAAAGGTGTTTTCCTACCCATTATTTTCCTTTGTAACGCCTTTTTTAGCGTTCCTTTTACCCGTTTTTTTGCCTTTAAACCTATAATTAGCGGCCTTAACCATTGTAAAGCCTGAAATCGAATTTTCGGATATAAGGTCCGCTATAAGGTATTATAAATTTAATGTTTCCGAATTTTAGCTTACTACCTGCAAGGCCCGTTGGGTATTGCGTTAGCGTTCGGTCCAAATAGGGAATATCCCCTCCAGGGCCCGTAAATATTAATTTCGTACGTTTACGGGGTTAATTTGCACGTTAATATTCGTTAATTTAATTACCAATAAGTTAAAACGGCTGTTAAATTCAGGTATTATTTTTTTAAATTTCGAAAAATTTAAAGCGTGGAATTCCCGATATGGTAAATGTCGATTAATTTCGGGTGCAACGGAATAATTATTTTCCAAAATCTTATAAACCATTACGGGGTTGGAATACCATATAATGGATTTTAAAAAGAATTTGGTTAAACTGTTTTTTATAAGCAATAATAGGACTAATTGCTCGTATTCCGGTAAAATATAACCAATTTTAGGGTTGGAAATAAATTTCGCTGTTTTTAAAGCCCGAAATTATATTATTAACGCCTATTTCCACAAATCGTAATTATTAACCCCTACTAACTTACAATTTTCGGGGAAAAAAATACCCGTTTCGATAGTTTTTTACCTATCCCGTTACCTAAGATTAGGTTACCAGGTGGATTAGGGGGTACGGTAACGGGTTTGCTTTCCGAATTACCATTAGAATTAATAGAATTACCGCTTTTTAGGGTTAATAGGGCAGTTAACTGTTAAATTATCCTTTGAAATTAATCCATTTGCATAATTAACGCTTTTAATTACAGGTTTTGGGCCTGTAATTTAGCGGTTAAAACTTCGTTTGGGCTAGGTTCAGGCCTTTTATCTGTTGGAATTGGGCCTGGAAGGCCCGATATAGGGCTGCTTTCCATTATAAAGTAACCTAAACTATAATTGCAATTCGCTAATTTATAGTTATAATCAATTAACCTAATTACCTAAGGGTAAATACCCTATTAATTTAGGATTTGCTATACCGTTTGCCTTTTAACGGGTATAAGCCTGTAATTGCCAATTACAGGGCTTATTGCTATTTTCAATGGTTAAAACCACTAAAATACAGGGTTAAAATCCCTGAAATCCCCAATTAATGGGCGCCCTGGTATTTGTACCAATCCAAATGCACGTAACAAATTTAATTCGTTAAATGGGTGCAAGGTGAATTGCAGGGTATCGTGTAGGGTAAATTGCAGGGTATTGTGCAGGGTAAATTGCAGGGTACTGTGCAGGGTAAACTAACCACCAACGTAATTCCGCTAATGGGTTTGTGGGCTATTATAAACCCTATTAAACGCATTAGGATTTAATGGGCTATTAACGAACAAATACAGGGGTTTTTGGCCTTAACTCGCTAGCGTAAACCCTATCAAAAATTTGAACCAATTACAATGGCGTACACGATCCACAAAAACCACACCAAAAATTTTTTTGGATTTGCAATACAAGCGATCGCTGCAGTACCTAAAAAGGCCTAAATCGAACGCTAATTTTTAGCGATCCCCACTATTAATACAGGGGGCTAAATGCTAAATTAGCGCCTAAAACCAACAATTTTGCACAAAAACAGCAATATCTTCGTCAATATACGTGCTGTAAAAATGCGACAATAACCAAAATAAAGTTTAAACTTCAGGCTTTCCAGCGATACAAAACGCACTTTAATACACAAGCTAAAACCTTTCCGGGCTCATAACCTGTTAACAATATAAGTTGCTAACAGGGGGTTAAATATTAGCCTAAGTGCGGCGTGGTGCTAATTGCGTTGTAAAAACCTGTAATTATAGGGTTTAAATACACTATATTGTTCACTAATCTTTGGATTAATAAATTTAATTTATTGGGGGGGAAACTTTGCTTTGTTTTCCTTATATACTCTCCGATATCGAAATGGGGGTCCGCACCCCGTAAAGGGTTCCGGTGCCGCACACGATTTTCCGAAAAATTATTTTGTATGCGTTGTTGAAAAAAACCCTCATTTCCATACAAACCATTTTTGGGTTCGCACTAATTTGCTAATTTGGTGAAAATTTCAACCCGGTACAGGGTAGCTGACTCGTAAATGCAGGGGGGGTATTAAACCCGGTATAGGGTGAAACCCCATTCGCTGATTTTGAATCGCAATTCCTGCAATATACAAAATATAATAGAAAATCTAACAACTTTAATAACCCCATTTCGGCACTATTTATTATGGCTTATATACAAATAAAAGTGGATCCATTACATGCTAAATAACGCATATAATTAACAATAGATTTTTAAACCATTGTATTTACGCAGGGTTTCCGCTAAGGTATTGATTTTGGTTTTTGGAGTGTTTAAAGCTATAATATTAACTTTTTTGCATTTCCACGTTATAGGGCCCCCAAATAGGGTATACAAATATCCGTAAATGGATTTTAAATTTTCCCTAGCCCCGGTAAAATCGCTATTACTAAAACCCAGTAATTTAAAGCTTTTAAAACCCCCTATTAAAAGGTTGGGTGGTAATTCAGCTTTAAACATTTTATTTCCGTAACAAATAAATGAGGATTTAATACCCGTTAAATAACGTAATAGGTTTTTAGCTGCCGTTAAATGGATTATAGTAGTTTTTGTTAAAAAACGTAAAAACCACTTAACCGTAAAACCGATATCCGGGCGCGTTAATAATATTAAATACATAAGGATACTGATAATACGCTGTAATAATTTAATTTTTAGCGCATTTACGGGTTTACCCCCGCTATATTTTAGCATACCCGGTTATAAAGGAACCGATATAGGTCTATAATCAACTAATCTGAACGTTGCTAATATTTGCATTATGTATTAATTTTAATGGAGCTAAAGTAGGCGTTTAAACCTATCCTTTATAATTTAAACGCCTAAAAAATAGGTTGCAGGGCCCCGGTTTTCCAACGCGTATACCTTATTAAGACGGGTTTTTAAATCCTGAATATATTGCAATTTAGGACCTCTTAGCAGGCAGGTATTTATAAAACTAACGATAAAGTGTTTGGATTTAACGTTGTTAATTATATGCGTTATTTGCAACCGCAAAAAAATAGGACCAATTGCGGTAATATAATTTCCAATACGCCGTAAATTGTTCAATGGAACGCGTTTATTGTTATTTATAAAAGGCTAATTATTTGCAAATAACGGCGTTACGTGCGGAAAGCGATATTAATTTTGGGTTTTATGTCCTATAATCCAATACTCATTAAACCGTTAATATAACCAGCGAATATATTATCGTAAATATGGTTTATGACGGAAATATATATATTATATGGTATATCGGTAAAAGCCTTTTCCAAAACAATTTTAAAAAGTTAATCCTTTTTCAATAATCCGTTATGGATTAAAATAGCAATTATAATATATAAAATGGGGGACCGGAATATATTTTATAAAAACCGTAAGACGTGTTAAAACTCCCTCTTATTTTCTTACAATTGGTAATATTTCCCCAACCCTATTATATTTATAAATATAATAAAAGCGTAATATTATTATAATTGTTTAATAAAATTAAATTCGATATGGAAAAACGTTGGTACGGGTAATATTGTGAACATGGCTAGCGCAGGCCTAATTATATTAGCTACCCTGCATTATCTCATAACGGCTAGCACGGGCTAATTTTACTAGTCACCCTGCATCGAATAGATAAATAAATAAATAATAAATAAAACGTATACGCGTTTATATACACAAAGCTTTATATATCACGTCTTTGTTTTGTTATTGAAACTATGAACAAAGACGTGATATATAAAGCTTTGTGTGTATAAACGCGTATACGTTTTATTTTTTATTTATTTATTCGATGCAGGGTGACTAATAAAATTAGCCCGTGCTAGCCGTTATAAGATAATGCAGGGTAGCTAATATAATTAGGCCTGCGCTAGCCATGTTCACAAATATTTATTTTTTTTTATTAAAAAGGTGGGATAATTCGATATAAATTCCCTAAATAATACGCATATATAACGATATTTTTAATCCCTATAAATAAAAAACAGGACGGAAAAATAGTCGAAATAATCGGGTCATAGGTTTAAAAAACGTTTAAAAAGATTTCGTGGATTTGGATGATTTTTGCGTATTCCCCTTTGTTTTTGGTAATAGCGGGGGTCTGGATAAGCTAAAAATTGGTGTAATTGATGCAAAAATAGGGTATTATAAGATTGTTTTAAGCGTCTATGGGCGGTTAGGGAATAAGAAATTAAAAATTTGGTGCATTATATAATATTTGGCGCTTTTATAATAAGTGTCCGGATATTGTGAAAAAGCGGGCGTTTGCAACCGTTTTTGGCGGAAAAGTACAGTGGCGTACTATTGGGATTGCGTATATCGTTTAAATCCTGGCGTTAATATAAGGAAATACGATGTTAAATTTTGCATTCGGTTACGTTTTCCATATCCAAAATCCTGTACTTTGTCTAAAAAATTGAAATTATTATATACGAAAAATTATATTGGGTTGTAAACGATCTTTTTTAAATTTATTTATATATTAATATATATATATATATATATATATATATATATATATATATATATATAAATGTAAAAATTTATTATCATTATTCGCGGTAAAAGCTACATATAAATATAAATCTTGCTAATAACGTATTTGGGTAACGGCGAAAGATTATTGGGTTTACCGTTTAATAATGTTATATAAAATAAATATATTCCAAACCCGGATAACATATTTATAATACGTCGTGGAATTCCATTATTTATAAAATATAATATAAATACGCGTAATAAATAATTGTTTTTTCGGGGGGGAATATCCGTAGGTTGAAATCGCCAGTATTAATATAACGCGTTAATCCTTTGACGTTGGGGGGTTTGTGGTTTCCAAAAAGATATTTGGTTCCAAATATATTACGTTCGAAATTTGTAACGATGGATAAAACGGGCGGTGGCCCCGGAAATGCAATAATAGTAAAAATATAAATCTATATAATATTGGCGTTTTCGATGGGATTTTTGAGGTGGACGTATCGAATATTTGTTTAAACCAATTTATATCGTTCACGTTTTTGGCGAAATAATTTTTTATTCCCGAAACAACGAAATTTGTGGGTTTAAACCGGTTAAAAAAACGTAAATATTATATTAATTATTTCAATTTTTTACGTAAAAAATCGGTTTTAATAGGCGCAGGAAATTTATTATTAAAACGGTATTTAACCCTATTAACGCGTAAACGTTTTCAGATTTAAAAATTTCGTAATATTTTTTTAAAAAAAGTATTTGCGATGGGGTAAATCGGGTAATTTCGTAAAAATTTGCCGTTATTATTAAAATATAAATAAATTGCGTAAAATTCGTGTATCGGTAACGGTTACGCCAAAATTTGGTAATATCGCGAATAACTTTAATTTCGGGGTTTATTTCCGTTTCCAACTCGGATTTTTTCGGTAATTGTTTTTAATTAATTAAAAAAGGTTGAAATTCCTATTTATTTTCAAACATAGGATTGGGCGATAATAATTGCGATAACGATAAAAATAATAAAATTAAATCGGACGTAAAGTATTGGGTTGCAAATTGCGCGGATAGAAATACTTTTGCGGGTATATCCATTAATATAATTGGAAATATGTTTTCTATTATTAAATTCGGGTTTTATTTGGGTTAATAATATATCGAATAAAGGTTAATATACGTAAATATATAATATAATAATTAATTTTTTTTATTTTTTTATATATTGGGGGGAATGGTGGTTAACGATGTTATAGCATTGGGTGTTTTGTTGGTGGTACCGCTATAAACGGCGAAATGCGACAAAATATCCTTAAACTAAAACGAGCGCGATTTTTTCGGCCAATGTAATTGGTCGAAAAGCCATGTGGCTGAAAGGTATATGGAGCGCTCGGTCCCCACTGCGAAGCAGGGGGGTCTAGTTTGAGCACTGAGACTACTGGCGATTACCGAACGCGGTTGGATATCCGTTTTATTCGTATTGGTAAAATATATACCGGCGGTATTTATTGGGTTGGCGGCCTTTATCCAGCTCCAAATTCCAATTAATTAGCAAGATAAAGTCTTGGTTAGATGAAAAGGTGATTGCCTTTCCACTTTATGGTTTTGGCATATGAGTCCGCCTCCCCGTTCCCTGTTGCCCAGGTATCCAAATCACGCTTCGGAAATTTGTCGAACGAGGCGGCGTAAGTCGCGACGCTGTGGGCTACCAGCTTCGTGTTCAGCTCCCAGGCGGTGACATTAACGTTTCGCGTATCGTCGCAAAGCTGGTGGTAGCATACGTCGTAGGCATCGCCATCTTTGCCGCCAAACATGCTGCGCTCCTTCTTGGACTTGATGCCCTCAGCGCCAGTGGCGATTCCTCCCGCGGGGATTCCTGCTCGAATAAAGCCGTCATAGTCACTGCGGCCATCGAATGGGATCAGAGTGTAGTTGAGACCATGTGATTGGTACCAGTCGATATACAAGTCACGGAGCTCTTCGGATCCAGTCGGGTGGATGTCGTTGGTCGCGTTGTAGACTTGATAAGCAAAGTTGGGGCTCGCAAGCATGTCGTAATCCATGAATAGGCGAACCTTGAGGTTCTCCTTGGGAGGCAGGCTGGATGCGTAGTAGCTTGAGCCGACAAGGCCCTCCTCCTCGGCGGACCACCAGGCGAAACGGACGCAATTGTTGACGGAGAACTTGGTGAGCTGCCTCGCAACCTCGAGGAGAGACAAGGTACCGGATCCGTCGTCATTGATACCCGGACCCGCCTCGACACTGTCGGAATGGGCTCCCAAGGCGACGCAGTTGTCTTGGTCGCCTTGGGTGGTCTGAGCAATGAGGTTGTTGGTAATGGCGGTGTTGACCCAGGATCGAATGTATGCAATGGCATCGACCTTTTGTCCACTCTCCAGCTTCTCAATCAAGGGCTTGGCCTCGTCCAGGCTGATGCCAAACGTGGCGACATGGTCGTCGTTGGGAGATCCCAGAGTTCCCGAGATGTCGCCTTTTTCGTGGTTGTACACGATGGCGGCGGCAGCACCTGCTTTCCCTGCCAAGGTAGACTTGTCACCGAATGCGCAGACCCCACGGCGAATCAAGGCGATGTTTCCTCGGACGCTTGACGGGTAGTCCTCGGGAGAACATCCGTTGTTCTCGACAAGGGCCACGTCTCCATGAACGGGTTCCCTATCCTTGGTTGGCGGGGTGAGGCTCATGGGCTTGGCGTCCTGGAAGACCTCATCGCCGACGACCAAGCGGGATTCTTGGACCCAGCCAACATATGCAGGAAAGGGCTGTTCCACGATGGTGTAGTAGTCTCCCAGGCCTGAAATGGCATCACGAATATACTTCAGAGTCCCAAGGTGGCCTAAAATCTGACTGTTAGTCTCTACACTACTGGTATCGTAACAGGGAAGAATCTGTGCAACTCGCCTTGACTTCCAATCACACGTGTCGGGCGATTGTACTCGGGGAAGCTCAAGTTCGCGATTGCATAGAGGTCTTGGGCGCCTTTGAGGAGCCTGTCGGTGGAATGCTCGCTTGCAGGGCATCGCTGTCGACCAGAGGCTTCTCGGCTGATGATGCCAAGATAGATTGCTCAGCGTCTTGGCGGAGCGGCTTTTGGGCAGACGACGCATGGGCACCGCAGATAGAAAAGGCCGCTAGCGACTGCAAAACAAGAGCGCGTGAGGCCGCCATTGTTTGTCGGTCCGTGGCTCCGTTGCAGCGCGATGAAACGATTGTGTTGTTTGTTTGTTGTCGTTGTTGTTCTCAAGTTGAGGGAGCGCAATGAAACTTGGAGAGAGATGGAACTCAAGATAAGGANNCTAGGTAGATCTACTGTAGTGCATTGCATTGATCGGCGGAAGGCAAGCCGAGGGTGGCTGGTGGATTGATCGTACAGGGGAGTCCGTTTCCGCTACGGATAAGGGCACGGGCACCTACAGTACCTACTGTTCCGATTCAGCCAGCTCTCACTGACCAAAGACACCCGGTAGGTGTCAGGTAGATGGAGTATTACTCGATGGCTGTTTACGGCTTTGAAACAAACTTACTCACTCAATCATCAGCGAAATCGCAGACATATTCACTAATTTGGTCAATGGGTATATGTATTTATTGTGGCACCTGACAGCAACAAATTTTCAAGCTGCCCGCCCCGACCCAATGCAATTCTTTGCTTAGAAACCTTGCTTCTTGACCTGTTCCTTGGCTGCCGCAATGGTTGCAGCAGAATTGGGGTCATTGAAACCACAGCCCGTCTTGCCGTTCTGGTTGGCAGCGACTTCGTTGGAGCAGACTCCCTTGTTATCCCCGTTTCCAGCGCAACACTTTGACTGGCAATCGGCGCCGTTGACGCAGCCTCCTGTAATGAACTGCTGGCCATTCCCCTCGCCTACATTCTTGGCGCCTGCGTTGTTGGGCGTCACTTTCGCGGTGACAGAAAAGGCCACTATACATGAGAATGTGTTGTTAACGAAACGTCACAGTATTCTTGTGTCGGCTGGTTTGAGTTAATCGACATGAGATATACGTACTCGCAAGGACAGCAGCAACAGTGGAAACGCGAACCATCTTGATATTTAGAAGTGAAAGTGTGATTGACAAAAAAGTCAAGAGACGCCTGGTCTAATGAATGAGGAAAAAAAAGAAAGTTGATTGGATATCAAAGAGTGTAACTGAAGAGAAAGTTTTAAGAGATGGACACCAGGTCTCTAAAGTGAATAGTGAAAGTTCAAAGATGGGATGAAGACGAAGAGAGGAAGATTGAGGTCGGTAGGTCAACACCAATGGCTTCCTTTTATACGGGCAAATGTGAGGACCGAATGGGAGAAGACGCATCAGTCACTATGACAGTCAGCCTGTCGATCGTTCACCCATGGCGCTGTGTTTATGCACATGATCTGTCAATCAATGTCATCGCCTGATCTACTGTCTGGGACAAACGGACATGAGACGGGACGAAAAATGTTCAGTATATGATACCGCGTTTGGGATTTGCAATCGTTCTCCTGGAACCATAATTCATTCCTAATATGGCGGTCCGAAATTCCATAGGGACAAAACATAACAAGCCCTGGCAATCCCTGGCAATCCCTGGCAATCCCTGGCAATCCCTGGCATGGAAATTCCCGATATGGGCCGGCTATACATGTTCGTGGGGGGGTGAAATCCCATCGGCAATGGTGCGGCATTCCATTCACGGAATCCACTGAGCTTGTTTCAAAGCCAAGCTCACATTGCCCCGATAAGGAGGAGGTAGCTGGGGTACTATCCAGGGGTAGTATTGGCACAGTACAGTATAGTAGGCTTATGATTTAAGAGCCATGCGGATGTGATTCAGGAATGTGGAGTTTTACAACAGCACGACCAAGCTTGGCAACGGTATTGGGCCACGGGCTGTTGCCGGATGGACGGTTGTAAGTTTTATCTTTTTTTTTTTTTTTCTCCTTTCTCCAAGGCCCCTGAAATGCTAATCAGCAAGCTCCCTGCCTGCTTGCACGCTTTTGCCATCGCAGCCAGCACTCCATCAGCTCCTCGGGAGTCGAGGATTCCACTCCGAGGCAGGTACACTGCCTTCTTTCAACCATACCGCGGTGCGTCTGACTGCCATACTGGCCGCCTTTGACCACTTTGGGCAGCGCCTCAGCAACAAGCACCCTGGAACTTTGCTGAGGCCGCGCACCGTCGAGAGCCACGGCAACGCTCGGCTCCTGATTCCCGCCCTTGGTGGACAGCCATAGCCTCTGGGCCTGCTCGCAGCGCTTAAAGTGCTCGTCCAGAAATTGCCGCCTCGTGAACGAGAGGTACAAGTCGTCCAGCGGTAGATTGCTCATGCCATACAAGCCGCTCGCTTCCTCGCCCACCCATGCACAGCCTACGCAGCGCACCTGGATTTCGGCCACGCCTGATTTCCTGTCCAACCAAGGCAGCCATGAGGCCGCCATGTGCGTGTACTCTTTACACTCCCCATTCGTTAGGCTCACGCCTGCGCCAGAACTATACCACGATATGCCCCAGCGCCTGAGTTCATCGTGCAAGACCTCGGTCAGCGCCGACGCAGAAACCAGCACCGGCCTCCCGCTCTCCTGGCCCGTTACTGCCCGTTCCTCCGGCCCGTAAAGACCCGGCAGTACGGCCATCATTGGCAAGCTTTCTAGCTGCCTGTCGCTCAGCAGACCTCCGTAGACCCCGCGGGCATATTCGACAGAGCTCACGCGTGTTTCCGAGGCCGACTGCAGACACCCGTTGCAACAGCGAATGCATCCCAAGAGGAAGACAAAGTCGCCCAAGCAGTCGTGGCAGATCATGCAACTGTGAGTGCACAAGACGGTGTAAATCTCATCGAGTCCAATGTAGAGTCCCACATTGGACCTGAGTAGTGCAAGCGTAACGTCAAATCCGCCGTATCTCACAACGTCTCGGTACTTGTACAGCGAGTTGACCGAATTGCGCAGGCGACGGTTGACATGTCGCATCCTGAACAGCGACACCATGTCGAGCCGGTACAGCACCGAATCTAACAGCTCCTGGGGAAGCCCATCTAACCCAAAACCAGGGCATATGGTTGGCGCATCTGACAAGCCGAGGAATGTCTCTTCAACACCGAGGTGCGTAGCCTCGGGGAACCAGATGACAGCGAGCCGACCGTCTTTGTTTTGATATGTCACGGCCTTGATTACTGCTTCTTCGTCGTCCTTGTCGAGCGTGAACTCTTCTTGTGACCATATTCCCCTACGTATCATGGCTGCGCGGTCGCTGACACTTGCTTTTGCGTAGTCCATCGTCAAATCATGCTCCCGTGTCCACGATGTGTTGCGTTGCACCTTGGTTGATGAAGAAAACGAACCAAGTATAAAACCATACCCCTCAACTCCGGCTCAGCATTTATCTGCATGCCTTGGGATCTCCCCATGGAACCAACTCAACAAGCTAACGCCGCTAGACCTATTTCTAGTGGGGGGGTGGGGAAAGTACTGCTGCAATGGTTCTTCAATTCTCCTGCACGTGAGATTCTCTCGGGAAAGCACAAGGGTGCATGCAGATCGCCAGGTATTGCAGGAAATGATCTGCACATGCATCTTTGTCCTGGGTAACTACAAGTAGTCTAGACTAGACGAGCTAGTCCCATATCCAACTCAGAATCCTAACCCATCCCTTACTTTGAGGTTCGGGTTGCTCTGGCTGCAGCTCTGCCTGTTCCAGGGCTTCTCCTACTGGTATTTCCCGCAATGGCGCTATCTTTGTCTTCTTGGCAAACTTCCAAATAGAATAAGCAGCCAGCACAAGCGGTATGTCAAGATAATGCGACACGAATGAGTTGGCGTCCCATCTGCCCTCTGTAAACACGGCAAACCCCCCTGTAAACAAAATGAGGATGCACATGAAGAGTGCCATGGGACTGCTGTAGACTGCGACGAGCGAAAAAGGGAAAAAAGAAAAAGCAAATATAAGTCATAGTTCGGCCGTCAAGATGAAAAGGTTGGAGCAAAAATAAGAAAGCAAAACTCACCAGTCCATGAATTATGCCACGGCAGCCTCTTTCGATCCAACCCCTGAACCTTCAACGCCTGCATCAAGCGGATATGGTTCAACAGAATGGCCGACCACGAGATCAACACGCCGGCGCTCGTCAGCGAAACGAACCAAAAGAAAACTGTCAGAGCCCCGTTGGAAAGCGCCATGAAGCTCAGGAACATGAAGGCAGTGAAGAACAGCACGCAAACGTGTGGAACTCCCCACGACGTCGTGTGCAGGAACATCTTGGGGGCCTGACCCTTGAGCGCCAGACCAAACAGCACACGCGTCCCGGACAGGAGGGCCTGGTTGGACGCTGACCACGCCGAGGTGATGACGATGGCGTTGACCACGCTTGGGATCGCCGGGATGCCAGCGGCCTGCGCAGCGATGACAAAGGGTGATTGCGCCGCCGTGCCCGAGCCTTCGTTCAGCCGAGGGTCGTCGCTTCGCACCAACATGCCGACTATCAAAACGGCAACCAGGTAGAAAAGGACGACGCGGGCAAAGACGCGCTTGCAGGCGCGTGGGATGGCGTGCCGGGGATTGCGCGTCTCCGCGGCAGCCATTGCCAGGGACTCTACTCCTGCAAACGAGAAGACAGCACCCGTCATGACGGACCAGTAGCCGAGAAACTTGCCCCAGTCGCCCGAAGCAATGTACTCGACAAATGGTCCAGGATCCTGCCAGTGCGCAAAACCGATGCGCGGCGTGCCGGGGATGCCGCCAAGGTCGATCACCAGGCCCAGAACGACCAAGAAGACGACGAGCATGATTTTGAGCAGCGCAAAGACGAACTCGACTTCGCCAAAGACACGCACAAAGGCAATGCCCACAAGGAATGTGAACACGATGAAGACAACGATAAAGATGGCAGGGCTCAGGTCGGTCCAGAACTGGAAGAGCACGCAGATGGCGGTGATCTCGCTGGGTATGGAAAGCACGTTGCCGTAGACAATGTTCCAGCCGATCGCAAATCCCAGAGCCGGGTCCACAAAGAGCTCGGCGTGACGGACAAAGGATCCCGTGACGGGTAGCAGCGCCGCGACCTCTCCCAAGGCGAATTGTACGGCACAGACAATGAGGCCAACCGTTGCGTAGCCGAGCAGCGCACCAGCCGGCCCTCCATTCTGGATGGCTGATCCGAGACCCAGGAAAAGACCAGTGCCGATCGCGCCGGCTATACCCAGCATGGAAAGATGACGCTGGGCCAAACCACGCTGCAGCTGCTGGTCTTCCACTGCCGTGACAAAGTCGCCTTCATGGTCGTCTTGCGGGCGTGTATACGATTCCTGCTCCCGGGGTGCCAACGCACCATACGACAGGGTCGATTCTCGATTGCTGCTCGCGCCGGCCCGCGAGTGTTCGGACCCGGGAAGATCTGGAGACAGCCAGCCGTGTTTCAGGGTGGTGTTGATTCCTGGCGACTTTGAGCCAGGAAACGGAAAAGCGTCGTTTCCACTCATTGTGCTTTGTCACGGTGCCGCAGCCGTCTGGCCCTCTGGGGTTTTTTTGGTTTTGTTGAAAGGGCAAGCCAGAAAGAAATCCAGAAAATCACCAACCAAGTTAAGCCCAGCAGTGGCGGGTTTGTTGTTATCTCATGGGGCTTGGTTCCAGAAGGATGTTATAGAGACTTTACCTGATTCATGATGCAGATTGCGAAACGGATTATTTTTTTTTTCTCTCTTGCGCGGGTTCCTCCAGCAAGGTAACATAATGATAAACGATGGTGCCATCGCTCACGTGGAGAGCACCCCACCCAGGAGACATCGTGTTTTGTCCTGTTCAGGTAATGAATCTGTCCAATGTGAATGGTGTGAGTAGGGGCAAGTAAGAAATCACCGAGGTAATTAATTACCTGCCTACCTAGGTATGTGGATATATGGTTTGCACAAGAAACGAATCGCTGGGAATCGCGGGTGACTGGTGGTTTTTCTCAGACAAGCGGCATTTCAGGACCCGACTTTCAACAAGACAGGTGATAAATACCATACCTAGACCACAGTAAACTACTGTAGGAGCCAAAAGGAGATTGATGGAAAGACCAATTGTAACTGTGGAGCGGCGAAGTAGGTACTTTAGTTCTTTGTAAACGAGATGGTAGCAGCAAGCTTGGGTGTGGTTTGGTTTACTTAGCTTAGATACCGAGGTATCCAGCCCCACCTCCCGCCGCCGTCCCCCAGCTGGTCATTGCGGCAGCGGCTTCGTCATCGCTCTCAGCTGCGGCGACCCATCAGCCACAGGGCCAAGCAGTTGACAGCATTTGCCCTCCCAACATCGAAAGATCAACCAAAGCACAACGTCGAAGGCAAGCATTAAGGAAGAGCTTTTTGCTATTAACTTTTTTTTTTTTTTTTTTGAGAGAGAGAGAGAGAGCTCGATCATCAAGCTATCTGCCACAACCACCCGAAACAAAATCAACCCACGCCCTGCGGCCTACCAACCAACCCTCCCGCCCACAATGCGCCGCGTCTTCGGCTCCGCCCCAACCGCCCCAAAAGCCACCCTCGACGACTCGGTCACGGCGCTCGAAGCCCGCCGCTCCAAGATTGAGGTGTCCATCAAGGCCAAGGAGAATGAGATTGCCGAACTGAACCGCCGCCGGGCGGCCACGCGGTCGGCCGCCGCACAAAACGCCCTCAAGACAAAGGCGCTGCGCATACTCAGGCGCATGAAGGAGGACGAGGCCCAGATGAACAACGTGCAGTCGCAGATCGACAACCTGCAGAAGATGCAAGACATGCAGGGCACGCTCAAGAACAGCGCCGTTATGGTCGACACCATGCGTCAGACGCAAAAGGAACTCAAGAAGCAGTACGGGAAATTCGACATCGACAAAATCGAAAAGATGCAGGACGAGATGGCCGACCTCCTCGACATGAGCAACGAGATCCAGGAAAGTCTGAGCAGAGGCTACGACGTCGGTGAGGACATTGACGAAGCCGACCTCGAAGCCGAGCTGGACGCAATCGGGGAAGAGGTCGAGTTCGAAAGGGAAACGGGCATCGGCGGCGCCGTCCCCTCGTTTCTGGAAGATGAGGTGCCTGATTTTATTGACGAACCTCCTGTGGTTGAGAAGAAGGTTCAGGAAGCTGCGAGGTAGTAGTAATGGCTGCTGCGGACAAATCAGCTGGAGCTACATGTGATTAAAGGGAAGACAACTAGGCACTCTCGTTCCCTTGGCGTCAGGAGTTTGGTTACCATAAGGGTCTGTCTGGCTTATTTTAATATGGCGAAGGAGAGAAAGATGTATCACGGCTTAATACGACAGTGAATCAAGTTCATTGATGCTACCAAACAAGGTTCTTTCGGTGTCTTTTTTTTTTTTTTTCTCTCTTCATCCAATACAGATTTTATTACAAATACAATTGAGGAAGCAAATCTCTTTCTACTTGTCAAAAGCCAGTTCCGCCATGCAATGCAAGCACAAACCAAAACACTTCAAAACAAAAATAATAATCATTAATCGTCCAAAGAAGAAGAAGAAAAGGAAAACCCCCCAGAGAACCTCGCGACAAACACGCTTTGGGTTGCAAAGATAAAAAATAAAATAAAAATTAAAAAATGAAAGATCAAAGCCACCTACTCCACAGTGGCCCAGAATCGACTCGCCTCTTCCAGCTCTGGATCCCCGTTGCAAAAGTCCCAGCCCACAATGACGCTTGTCTGACTGCAGCAAATGATCCTGCGAACATCAAACTGAAGCTTAAATATACGCACTGGAGTACGTTCATCTGCGGCGGCCTGGTTCAGGCGTCCTCCGACAGCAACGGGAAGTACGGGGTGCGCGGGCGCCATGCTAGGTGCTGGTGGAGGTCCTGCTGGCGGTGCGCCGTTGGTCGCTGATGTCACCGCCGCCGCTGTTGTTTCTGCTGGTGGTCCTGTAGAAGAGGAGGTCGCCGTAGCGGCAGGAATGTCCGTGGGCGGCAACCCTGTATCGTCTGCGGGCATAGACGGCCGGCCAGACGGCAAAACAGTTGGTTCCGAGTTGCTACTGGCCGCCTGGGGCCTCGAGGATGCCGCCGATGGCCCTGAACTACCACCGCTAGCATCGGCAGCCCTTGCGGCGTTACTGACCGCCCTCAGGCTATGCATGTTTTCACGTTGCGCCCGAGCCTGAGCCAGCTGCGCCCTCACTACCGCGGTGCTGACGGCTTGGCGCATCTGGCTACGCACCATCGGGTTGGGCTCTCTGTCGATGGCCGCCTGCAATTGAGGCTGGAGTGCCACCATAGCCGGGAAGTTGCTCAAGGCCTGCTGCAATGCGTATACCCCCTGCGGGACCGTTACGTCGATCATGTGTGTCAACGAGCGCGCTGACGAGTTCGAGAGTGACGCTGCGTGGAGCGATGGCGCGTGGCCAGAAGCAAGGTATTGCGGTCCACCAGCCACCTCTTGGCTGTTTGCTAATTCTGCTGCGACATTGGCACTAACCTCGGCTGACGATCCCCTATGTGATTCTGGCATTGGACGGGTCGGCTCATCTCTTTCTGAAGTCTGTTGCGGACGAGTCGGTGCTGTGCCCTCCTGAACCCGCGGCCTCGCTGATCTTCTGTGCGAATGGCTCGCCATCCCTGACCCGGAGGTTGTGGGTCCAGCCACAGGAGCGTCGGCTGACTCCGGCTGCCGCTGAGCTCTCAACCTGTGAAGGGTCAGCTCTGCCCCTGACAACCCAGAAACATCGACGGGGCGCGCATGGCCACCTGATCCTCGTCCCGGGTAATCTGCAGGGTCGTCTGTCGGCCGCGATGCCGCCGCTAGTGCCGCCTCTTCTTGTCTGAGATGATGCTGTTTGTACCACTTTCCTTCTTTGTTGCGTCTCCAGACGATGATGCTTTCATCGTAGGACCCCGACACTATTCGTGCATACTTGCCTCCACCACCGCCGGGAGGTAGTTTTGCGCCATAGGCTGTAAGCTCCTCTGGCCTGCTGCTCCCCGCGTTTCTTGAGCTACCCCTAGTCTGGGTTAACAGCGTTCCCGCCCGAACCGCAGCGCTGAACTTCTTGTCGACACGCCTCGCCTCTTCGGCATCCTCGTAATCGCTGTATGGAAGGTCTGCGAAGCCGGACTGCAAGGTCCTTACCAAGTCCGTGTGCCCTTGAAGACTCGCTACCTCGAGTCCTGTTCTGCTATCAAAAACCTTGATCGCATTGTCGTTGCTACCGCTCACGATACGCTTGCCATCATATTGAACACAGGCAATTCCTTTCGCGTGGCCAATGTAAGTGCACTTGCAGTGTTGTGTCGGCCAGTCCCAAATCTTGAGGTGTCGGTCTCCGGAGGCAGAGACGACTTCGTTGCCAACTATTTGCACAGCATTCACAGCAGCCCCGTGACCTTTGAGTGCGCCGATCATGGAGTAAGGCGGTATGATGGCCAGGTTGTCGATGCCGTCGTAATGTGTATGTTGGCTTTGGATGACCTGACCAACGCCATACACCGCACCAGTGTCCCCATAGCCTTCCTCGCCAGGTCCAATGGGTCGTCTGTTGAACACCTTGATGGTCTTGTCTTTTGAGCAAGTCACAAGGATCCGTTTGTCGAACTTGACATTGAGCACCGACTCGTGGTGCGCACACTTAAGCCGCTGTACCATCTCGCCGGTTGAAAACTTCCAGATGATAACGTCTGAATCGCTGCTGCCCGTAACTATGATATCCTCGTCTGGATCTGAATCGAATTGCAGGCACAGCACGGATCCCTTGTGGCCAACAAGCGGCGCCCTGACGAGCCTCCGCGTGTACATGTCCCATATGCGAACCGTCTTGTCCCTGCTGCCGCTGACCAAATATTCCGAGTTGAACTGAAGACTGTAAATGCACTCCTTGTGACCTTCCTCGGGATGGTTTGGATGCGGGAACTGGAAGTTGACAAATTTGCCACTCTCCCAGTTCTGTTCTAGCCGATGTCGAGTCGCATACATGTATTTCCAGTTGAGTCTGTACCTGTTTGAATTTGTATGCCAGTTCCAAAGAGTCGTCTTGGGCAGGTTCGTTTCAGCTGGAATTATTTCTGGTAAAGACTCGGGCTTGATTTCGCTCGTTTCCCGGGAGAGCGCCGTCCTGGGAGTATGCGCGGGCTCCTTGCCTTTCCCCTTCGAGTCGCCAGTGAGGCCGTTCACGTTCAATGCGCCGATCCCTGGCGTGACACACGTCCTCGTATTTGATGAGCCAGAGCTGTTACCAAATATGCTTGAACCGCTCATTGCAGCATCGTCCATCATGGGGTAGTCGACATCACGAGTGTCATCGGGTGGTGATCTCGTAGGGCTCGTGATGGCACGCTTCTTATGTGTGTGTCCGTCTTCGGACGACCGCAACCTGTGTAGCGGCCCATTCAAAGAGCTTCCAGACAAGGCTGCCGCGTTCACCTTGTCTTCCCACAAATCGATTTCCGATTTTATCGTCTTCCATCCTTCACGGTAGTAAATGCGCTCCCAAAGCTTCCCGTCTGAGGCGAGGTTGTGCCAGGCTCGACAAGCTTTGGCTAGGTTGATGAGAGACAGTGGATCGAGATAGCCCAGTATCTTGAGACAGATCTCGGCGGGGAGATACATGATAAAGTCGATGTAGAGTCGCGGGTTGAGACGCTGTACGATTTCAGCAACGACGCTCGTGGGGAGCTCATCTAGGAGTGCGAGAGTGAGCTCTGCGCGCGGTAGCAGGATGGAATGGCAAGAGTTAGTTGGTGTCAAACGAGCTTGCAAGCTTGGGGAGAGGCGGCGGCTAGAAGCACCCGCGACAGCCAAGCGCGCCGCCACAAAAGCAAAAAGAGCTGAGGATGGATTCTACCTACCCGTCTTGTTGGCGATGGAAAGGTCCGACATGTGTTGCAGTAAAAGATCCGACACGGGGGATCTGTTACTTGAGTGGGACTTGTAGAACGAGGTCGAGACCAAGGTATTGAGAGGGGCCTCGCTATAGCCCTCATCAGCCGAATTCATTATAGCGAAAACGGTCGAATGAGGCCAACTCGTTGTTTGTATGGCTTAGCCAGGGGAACACGAGAGTGCAGCTGAAAGGCGCACTGCCCTCTGAGGGGTGTATGTCTCCTCGATGTGACAGTGACGGCGGTGACTAAATAGGTAGGTACCCTTTCAAGCTAGGTATGGAGCGCTCGTGTTGTGGACCGATAGGTGGACCGGACCTTTGTGGCAGGTTGCAACGTGAACTGCGTCTTCGTCTCCGGGCTCACGAGAAATCGGCTGCACGGTATTGTGTAGATATGTACAGGATCGAAAGTTGCCTGGCGCATGCAGTTGCGGTAGCACCCAAGAGATCCAGGTGGGCAGTAGGGTTTTGATGAAACGAATATACGTTGGTAATGGCGCGCCGGATCGTCCGGCCTGTCTTCTTTCTGAAGGTGGTGATGACGCGAGGGTGGCTTCGATTGTGGGATTTGGTTGTGGGTTGGGCGACTGGGATATCTCGGTACTGGGCGGAACGCTGAGTATCAAATCGAATCGTGCTCGCACGCAGGCAGGCTCCTGAGCCAGGGCACCTTTGTACCAGGCTGTGCTCCTCCCTCTGTACTGTATTCCAGGGCGCGAAGAGGACTTATCCAGGCTTCAATCCAAGGTGGGTATTGAAAATTGCGTAGCGAGCAGCACCTATTGCATGCGCCTTGACGTGACCGCCCCAAAACAAGTCGGGCTGCCAAGGCGTCCAGCTACTTCAACAAAGCGCAGCCCTCCAGCATGGTGAGGCGAGTTGTGTTTGGCTGGTGGGGTGAACGCCCAGATGGTTCGCTGGTTTATGTCAGCAAAGTTGCCAGGCTAGCCTAACGTTGACCGTTGAAAACGGCGAATCATCACGCCATCACTCACTTTAGTGCTGCTGCTTACCCTAATCGCAACAATATTTTTTTTCAAAGCTTGTACAACACTATCCAAAAAACTTTCCGCTTCATATTTACTGTAAAAGCCTTCTGGTCATTTTCAGGTGATCTAGTGCCAGACAGAACTAGTCTGCGGCTGTTCTAAAAACTCATGTCGTTTGGTCATGACCTACCTCTAAGCACGTAGTAATAACAGCACAGAAACACACAGGGAGATGATGGGAATTTTGGGCAGTGGTGGGTCGAGCTGAGCCTTGATTTGCTTTTCGTCATCCAGTTTATCTCCCTTGTCACTCGTACCCTATGCCATCATGCATTTGCTGCAAAAATGCCTCCCTACCTACTGATATAGATACTATGTAAGGTATCTATCTAGCCACAGCCAGATGAGTTCCAGGTTTTAGCAACAGGAGATGATATCACTGCAGCGTGAATGTCTTGCGATACATGTACGACTTGCACGACCCAGACTACCTACCAATCCAGGCTCCGTTTCGTCATACCTAGGTATTGTATGTATTTTGTATGTGTGAACCGAATAAGAAAAAAAGAAAAAAAAAAAGGATAGCGTACATTTATTAGCAAATGCATATCTCACCACATTACACATTTCTCAATATAGGTCGTGTCGAGGGAATCTCGCAGCAGTTGCCGTAAAGTTTCCCCATGCATAAGAAGTTCCTTCAAATGAAAAATTAGAAAATAAAAAAAACGGCTCTCTATGGTTGCGCTTACCGCCACTTGTTGCTCTCCTTGCACCACATCGGCTACTACATGCTGCATGTTGTTAGCGAGGCAAGTTGAAGATTTAGCAAAAGAGCGCAAGGCTTGTTCGATGTTCGATACAAAGATACACTAACATTCGGCCGTACGGAGCCCGCCCTTAACGTTGCGTCTGTGGTATCCCGCTTGGCGTGTCACTTCTCACTTTCTGTGGTCTTCTCTTCTGGACTTGTCTAGTGCTATTATTTTGGTTGCTTTTATACGCACCCATCATTATTTTTTTTTTTTTTTTTTTTTTTTTTTTTTTAGAAGGGAATGATGCCTATAACAGATAGTCACACTCTCGCACCGGCCCGGGCATGTTATGTACCGTCGTCTCGTTTAAACAAATTATATACTGGTATAGAGAAGCATGATGTACAACGAGAGTCTTGGGTCCTGCATAACCGAATTTGGGTCCTCCATGGCTAAAATAATGACCCTCTCGAGTACAAGCTTTCTCCGGGTTCTAACAGCAGCATCAGTCGCTTTCCCTGCGTGGCTTTTGTTAAAATACATGCAGTACTGTGTTTATTTCTAGCCATGTATATGTAGCGTTTATCCAAACATGCGAGTCGCCGATTGTAGGCAAACTTTAACCAAATCAGTTACAAATGAAATCCTGAACATTTCAAGTTCATACTCGTAAGTACTACGTAACTCTTCAAACCGCTAGTGACCAAATTCCGTGGCTGCCTTACCATAATATCGCTCACATAGAGCTGATCATGTTACTAAATCCAAATCAGAATCTGGATCCAGAATTGTCAGCGAACGCTTTAAGCAACCTGACTGCCGCCCTTCTATGTTTATCCTTTCTTGCAAGAAAAGCAAACGTCGGTCGCCTTGAGCCAATGACTTACAGACCTTAACCTCTGTTTGCTTATTTTGTGGCTACCTGGTTAATCACTGGGTACTGAGGAATGCTATACATATTTTTTTTTTCTTTCTAACCCATGCGTACTTTCGTAAAGCCACATTCTCTCAAGCATAATCCCAGCCAAGTGCGGCGAACGACAGGTCACAACCCCGCTCGCTGACAATATATAGGCTGCACATACACAACATCAAATGGTAAACGGGCTCTGCGCCACGGGGATCCAGACGTGTACGCTGCGTCAAGTAAATGCGGAGTGTTTCTGAACAAGGGAAGGCTAAGGACGCATTGAAGGGTCAATGCTATGAAAATCGCACAAGAGGCCCAGGTTGCTTGGGCATGCGAACATTTAACATCCTTCCCCATCCGCTGCTTTTACGCCAGGGCGGATCACGCTCGTTTTCGGCCGCTGCTTGCGTACCTACTCGGCTTCTGGCATCGAGAACAACCCTCCCCTGGGGCACTGCATGTTCTGTAAGATTTCCAGTTTATCAGAGACGTGTCTGTTTTGCGCCAACAGGTGTTGTGTTCAGTCAGCGAAATGCGTACCTGCGAATAGATAGATGAGACGGGAAGGAGGGGAAGACAGAGCGAGGGGGCAGGTGCAGAAAACAAACAGTTGCGGCGTCAGAGTTGAGCTCAAGCGTTCCTGCGCCATGTCTTGCCAGACACCAATTTCCGTCAATCTCTGCAAGTAGAAAAGGCCCGCGCCGTCGCAGAACTCATCAAGGCCCAGACTAGACGCCTAGTTTAGACTAGACAATGTCGAAATCGACAGGATCTCCAGTACAAGAGCTTTTAATGACCAACCAGAAATAGGTAGGTTAGAATTAGATTATGCGGCAATCGAATGGCCGGTAGTTGGCCAGTAGAACAAACACAACCGTTTGCATAGTGCTTTAGCGACTTCCCCGTTTCGGGATTAGCGGCATCGTTCCCCCCGTCTGATCACCGTGAAACAGGCAAAGTCAAGACAGATCAATGCTCAGAGCAAGCCGTGCCGCTGAAGAGGGGAGATGAGATGAATTGGCATTGATCGTCGATGCACGGTGCCAAAGGCTGCACAGATTGCCGCGGCGTGTCGACGGCGGTGTCGACGGGGCCAGGCTGCAAGACCTACAAACCCGCATGGTACGGTACATAGCTACTGTACTAAGCCATGTATTCCCAGTCTATAAGGGTCAGTAAAAATTGAAATGAGTCTCATGTATGTACAGTACCCTCCCTCCCACCATCCGCCATAGTATTGAACTGCACGCTTGGCAATAACCATCGACCCATTCATTGCACTCTCCGAGGAGACACAGTGTTGGGTACAATTTATATAGAAATATACTAATAATAAGTACTCAATCATGTGGGAACCCAAAGTTAGCTTGGTTAGTAAATGATTCAGAAGCCGGTTTCCACCTGGTTGGTCGATGAGTTTTGGTCCGATTATGCGGCCCTGATTACCAGATTTTTATAATTAGGCTGACAAGAGAAGGATAGAGTGATGGAGAAAAAATTGGGGAGAGAGATAAAAAGGAAGACGGGAATGGACTAAGGACAGGAAAATTGGTATTTACCCCATTGCCGTTTTCAGCGATAATTGTGCGTTTGACAGTGGACAGCAAAAGGCAAGTGAAGGAATGAATAGAAATGTTCAGCAAAATGTGATAGAGAAGCTTCGGATCCAAACCATCACAAAGCACACGCAGACTCCATTGTCCTTTTTTTGTTAGCGCGAGCCCGCCCCAGTGCCGGAGAGGGATCCGGCGTATCGTGGACTGATTGATTGATAGGAACCGAATCCATCGGATTGAGATTGCGAACCAGGGCTTCGAATTGCGAATTGCGGACCACTGAACTAATCCAGGCCAAAGTTCGTCCACATCGCATCCACTCACTCTCACCTTGAGATTTCTGCAACCTTAGTTTGGGCACTTACAGGTACGGTAGGTAGCAAAATATGCGTCTCGTCTTTTGCTCCGGCCAATCTGTTGGCAACTTGCCAAACTGCAACCAGATGTATCAAGACAGACAGTGCAAACTGCATGCAGCTGACTAGGTAGGTCTCCCGAGATGAATCAAGCTTCGAGAAG
Source organism: Pyricularia pennisetigena (assembly GCF_004337985.1). Taxonomy (NCBI): domain Eukaryota; kingdom Fungi; phylum Ascomycota; class Sordariomycetes; order Magnaporthales; family Pyriculariaceae; genus Pyricularia; species Pyricularia pennisetigena. The sequence goes on from NW_021940921.1 coordinate 197,426, forward strand.
ATAGGTAAGTAGGTTACGTGGGTGGCCGGCATATTTATTAGTGTAGCATGTCGTCAGCCCAACTGAGCAATTTGACGCCGCGACGGTTGAAGAACCAAAACCCCTTTTGGATGCCACTCCCAATCAAGGCTACAGCCGGGGTGCTTTGCTTGGGTGCCCTTTGGGTTGCCAGTTGACCCCAGTCAGACCCTCTTTTCCGTCTTTACCGCGCCCGGTCCAGCCAACCAGGACCAGGGGGTACGACCCATCCATACCCCATGGCCCGTTTCAAATTCGGACCTTGACACCTCTGGAAACAATTTCGAAGGGTGGCTGCTTCTTTTCGCCCCGCGTCTCCTGATTTCCCATTCCCAGGCCTGTTTTGGTATTAGGCAGGTGACATTGAGGAATTCTTGGAGCCATTACTGCGAGGGAAGGAGAAAAAAAAGAAAAAAAGAAAAAAAAAGAGAAAACAACAACACTACTACATAGAATCGATTCATTGACTGCTTTGTCGCCAGGTTTAAAAAAACAAAACCAAAGGGAACTTCTGCTTTACTAATTGGAGACAACCCGGACCAAGACTCGTACGCAGCTTGCAGTCGAATGACGTGAATCAGCAGCCACTCCTCCCAACGCCCGCACCCAACCCGCGAGTGAGCGCAGCGCAAGGGTCACCACCAACCACCAACTGCCCTGTGCTGTGCTGTGTCTGCTGCACGTCGGTCGAGCTTCTGTGCCTGCCTGTACACTTACCCAACCATACCCTTTACCACATTCATCACAGTACCGACGTGACCCGCGCATCCATCCCACTCATGTGCGGCGCTTTTTTTTTTTTTTTTTTTTTTTTCTTCTCTCAATCTTCCATCTTTCAAGACTTTACGACTGGGGTTTCTTTTCTTTTCTTTTCTTGCTTTGATCTTTCTTCAATTGTTCATTCTTCGACGGCTACATATTTTCCCTCTCGCTCCAAACGAAGCCTATTAATTGCGTCTAGTGGGCTTTTTCACCACTGATCCACCCCCACCGTTCTTCGTCCTTTGCCACCAACCGACGACTGCCGCCGACCGCCAGACTCCGCCATTTCGACTTCGAGTTCGAAACATTCGCTCTTGAGATACACGAGACCTCGTTTTTTGACCTCGACGACCTACGCGCTCATTCCGCTTTGTAATTTTTCCCGCTTGAAAAACAATAACAACTTTGACGACGCACGATTAATCGCTCCCCGGCCCGAGTCGACGCTTCGCCAGCGAGGACATCGGTGTCCGCCATCCCACGTGCCCGGTGGCTTTTACTCCGCCGAATGCGCTGGTGATGGCATATGCGCCCCTCTTGAGAACCAACACGACGCCAATATTTCCCTCCTCGACCGGTGGCGTCGCCAGACTCCAAGGCACAATGGGCAGCACCGGGCCTGCCGTGGGCATCCCGCCCCTCAGGGCGAGTCAGCTGTCTGGGACGACGCTTCACAACTCTACGACTTCTCTGTCCAGCTTGGCAAGCGCCTCAACTGTTGTCCCAGTACCCAACGGCGGCCAAGTTGTTGCTACAAGTAACATCATCAATCAGAAGGCCGACGCCTCGAGGTCACTGTACCAAATATGCATGTCGTTGAAGCAGAGACTCGCCCAGGTACCGGGCTTCGACGAATACATGAGTCTCATGGATCAGTGGGAGGCTGAAGATCCTGAAGGAGGAATCGTCGAGTCTGTGTGGAAATTACTCCGCATGGGGACGCCTCTCATTGTCATTTTTAATCTCCTCAAGCCCGAGAACCCGATGAACTTCGACCCGACACCTGACGCGAAAAAGGCCAAGATGTATATCTATAAATTTGCGGAACAGTGCAAGAATGAGCTTGGCATTGAGGACATCTTCACCATCAGTGATCTCCTCAAGAACGATACCACAGGCTTTGTAAAGGTGCGTTCTTGGTAACTTGTGCCACGCATGGCTTGGAACACGACTGCATGCCACCATTCCTGTTCGTTGCTGACGCTTTCACCAATGCAGGTTACGACGGTGGTGAACCAGGTTTTAGATATCGCGCAGACTCGTGGAATGTTAATACAACAGCAGCCATACCCGGAGGATGATATGCCTGACAACGGCAAATCGAAGATGAGCTACCGTGACTACATCGTTCGAGAGCTCGTCGACACAGAGCGCAAATACGTTCAGGATCTGGAGAATCTGCACGACCTGAAGAAGGCGTTGACGGAGAGGGGAATCGTGACGGGCGATGTCGCTTACCAGATCTTTGGAAACATTGACGCCATTCTAGACTTTCAACGCCGCTTCCTAATCCGCGTGGAGACAACAAACTCGATGCCAGGTGAGGTGCAACAGTGGGGAAGTCCCTTTGTAGCTATGGAGGCCAGCTTCGACCCCATCTACACACCATTCATAGCGAACCAACGGAAGGCAGCGTTGATCGCGCAGTCAGAGTTTGACAAGATCAAGAGCATTGAACATCCGGTCGCTTGCGACTTTAATACCCTGGACGGCTTTTTGTTAAAACCAATGCAAAGGCTGGTCAAATATCCTTTGCTACTCAAAGTAGGTTGTCGTGGCGGGTTCGTCAGCAGGCACATGGCATCTCAGGAACCACATTAACTCTGTATCTGTGCAGGATCTTTTGAAAAAGAGTGAAGACGAGAAGGTCAAGGACGATCTTTCTCTTGGTATTGCAGCTGCAGAAAGAACGCTACAGAAAGCCAACGAGGCAGTGGACCGCGATCTTCTGGATGATGCCCTCGAAGATCTCAAAACAAGAGTGGACGACTGGAAGAACCACCAAGTTGACCAATTTGGCTCTCTGTTGCTACACGGAGTACATACAGTTCTCACAGGGAAGAGCGAATCCGAGAGGGATGTGAGTAATGCAAAGACAGTAAAGCGCCCTATTGTGTTTTTTTTTTATTGTTTTGTTTTTTGTGCTACCTTCCTTATTACTGGTTATTCACCAAACGATCTAACCCATCTTTTAGTACGAAATCTATCTTTTTGAATGCATCTTACTTTGCTGCAAGGAGATATCATCGAACAAGAGCAAAGACAAAAAAGACAAAACAAAGTCAACGGGACCCAAGATCCGGAACAAGGGTGCGAAGTTGCAGCTCAAGGGGCGTATCTTCATGACCAATGTCACCGAAGTCCTTTCGTTTGCCAAGCCTGGTTCATACACGGTTCAAATCTGGTGGAAAGGTGATCCAGGCGTAGAAAATTTTATCATCAAATTTCAGAACGAGGAGATGATGAAAAAGTGGGCGGCAGGCTTAGACCAACAAAGGAAGGCCAGTGGCTCCCAGTCGGCGACAAGTCCCGATCAACCTAACGCCGAGTTCGCATGGATGCGTTCACAGTCAGCGATCGAAAACCCGTACGCGCAGACACAACCCGAAGAGGAGGAGGAATATGAGTTCGGGGCAATACCACCGCAACCACAGCAGTTTCAGGCTATGGCAGGAACCATGCCGCGTATGAACTCCACCGCCAGCATACGAGGACGATCACAAACGGGCGAGAGTTCACAGTCGATAGCGAGCATAGTGCGGGCGCCGCCTCCCCGCTTCCCTCTCCCTCAGCCACCACAACCCCTCAGCGTACAGACACAACTCCAAGGCGGCGGTAGTTCACCCGGGTATCGCCCTGCCGATTCATACTTTTCGCCAATTGGCGAGTCGCCCGTGTCTTCCAGAACAAGCACCGCCTCGAACGTGTTCCCAGGCAGCGCAGGTTACGGTTCGTTCAAGGGAGTAACCGGACAGCCGTACCCCGGTATGTGGGATGGTCCCATTGTGGACCAGAACAGGTACACAGCACCTGCGATGCCACGTGCACCCTCACGAGACGGACCCTCGCCTGTCAATGCATACGGCATGTCGGGTGCCAACGGAAGAAACCCCCGCGGACCCAGCATGCCCGTAATGGCATCTCATAGTGCTCAGGGGGCATCGCAACAAAGCCGGAGTAGGAGTTACAGCACGCCGGACATCCAAGGCCAAGGCCCACCGGGGATGCGTCGGACGCCTGGGGGGAGCCAAAGCAATGTGCCTGCAGTGCCCGGAATCCCAGCCCATCTCCATGCAGCGCACGAAAGACACGATTTAAATATCCCGAGGAGTAACACTGGCAGCCCAGCCCTGAGCCTCCGCAATGATTTGCCGATGAGGTCAAATACGCAGAGCCCGGGTGTTCAAAGAGACAGGCTGATGCAACAAGGCGGTGGATACTCTGGAGGAACCATGGCGCAGTTCCCAATGCAGCCTGTCTATCCAAGAGGTGGCACGCCCAACCCACCAGGCTCGGGCCATACTCCGGCCCCCCTCAACCTCTCAGCCGACATGGGACGGACAGTCAGCCCTCCGCTCGGCCCTGGGACACCGCAGCCACCCAACACGGCTGGACTGTTGTCACCTGACCAAGGCGGTGGGATGATGCCAACGCAGCTCAAGGTCAAGGTCAATTATGACACCAGCAACTACATGACGCTCGTGGCGGCGTACAACATTACATATCGCAGCCTGGTAGATCGGATTGACGCCAAGCTGGCTCGATTTACAAACAGCAGCATTTCGAGGGGCAACCTACGGCTACGGTACCGCGACGAAGAGGGCGACTTTGTGAGCATTGTCTGCGACGAGGACGTGCAGATGGCGTTCACAGACGGGCGGAACGGTGATCGCGACATGTACAATGGCGGCGTGGGCGAGGTCGAGCTGTTTTGCGTTGGCATTGGCGGCGAGTAGGGATGAGTCTCAAGTCTACCGCAGAAATGACGACGCCGACGATGGGGGAATCGGCATATGACCAAAGGCAACAGTAAACCAAATTGAGACACTGGACATTTATACTGTTCAGTTTCCACTCTTCCAAAGGGAGTCGCTGGTACCAACGTGTCTATTGACAACCGAGGACGGTCCTTGCTACCAAGCATCGGGAAGCATTCTTTCATACTTTTACTTTCTTTCCCTTGACTCAACCTACTGGATCTTGTTTTCGGCATGCATGCAACATTGAGACGGCGTCGGATTGTCTTGTTTCTTTTTGTGTTGGTTGCGGCCCATGCTTTGTTTTTTTTTTTTTTTTTTTTTTTTTTTTTTTTTTTTTTTTTTTGTTTCTGTTCTCTCCTATATTACTTTTACCCCAAATTTATAGAAGTATAATAGGGAGGTCCATTCCTGGAAGATACCAGCGCGTCCAATAACGTCGCAAAACCTCTTTTATGGTCAAGAATTTTCTTTCTTTTTTTAACCCAGATACCACCCTCTTTACTTTCCTTTCTTGTTTCTATCTTTTTTCCCCCTTTTATCTTGAAATATGTAGGCTTTGCTGCCTTTTTTAGGACTTTACTTCTTACTTTTCGTGTTCGAAGGTCTTGGTTTTTCTCCGCTTTTGGTTTGTTCTATCCAGATACCGAGATATAGAATTTTCAGCAATGGCAGAGCAATATTTTCGACGTACCCTGAACTTTTGTTTTCTTTTTTGGATGGGCGATCTCGCTGCGTGTCGTGACGAATAACCTCCTCGAGTCGGCCTGTGGTAAAATGCCAGTGATGAAATTGACTTGTATGATTCGGATATCAGCGCAAGGATTGAATGTTTGTACAAGATTTAATACATGAATACTACAGCGTTGTAACATAGATACAGCACTTAATTCTCCCAAGAGACGCCATCAAACGCCGGTTTTATGCGTCTTTCTCCCTTTATTTGTTAACCCGGGCCATCCCCAGACCATGCATTCCGGACGATTATCCTCGCAAGCCTGAGCATCTTGCTAGCAGCCTCTGCGCCTGCGATCATGCCTCCCCAAAGACATATACTCAAGGCAGTCAAAATAAAAACCCACCCACATGCGTGCGGTCGAGTAAGCTACCGCGGAAGCAGATCTTTTCTCACCAGAAAACTCCCCTTTTGCTGGTGTTTTCTCCTGGGACTCTGGCTGATATCCGTTGTTCACAGTTTTATGATCCCACTTCACTTGTTTAACTTCCTCGGTCCGGCGATCTTGGGGTACATTCTCGACAGGTGGTAGTTGATCTCGCTCTTCTTGGGCTTCGGTGCTGGTGGGCCGTCCATACATGCACGAAGGGATTGCTCAAGGGCAGCGCAGCCCTGGGCTGTGTAGCCTGCCGAAGCCCAGCATGCTGTGGGTGATGGCAAGTGAGGCACTGTCAGCGATGGTTCAACCGGCGGAGGGAGAGTAGTGGTCTAAGAAGAGAAGGTTATATGGGGAAGGAAGCAATTGGGAACGCACCAAGAACTGAGCTCATAACCGCCAGGCACGGGTTAACCTCCTTAACATCGGGGTTGCGAACGCGCAGTGCCTTGAGTGGCGGAAGGCGCATAGGTTTCTTTGCGGATGACATGTCTGCGTTTTGGCTACCAAAGTGGCGCGAGTTGATTCTGTTCCGCTACTATGCCACTAGTTAAAGCAAATATTGCATCTCCTCGTGGTCTCGGTCAAGTGTTGTTGTGTCGTCTCGGGCGTCCTTGTTCGCTTGCGAGAAGAATGTCTAGTCTGGTCGCCACAGCTTTGCTACAACGGAGAACGCTGTAGCTGCACGCCCCTTTGTCCCAAAAAAATTCATAGCGCACCTAACTTGGGCACGACATGCTTGTCGCATGATCACGTGTCAGCTGCCGCGCAGTGGTCCGTGTCGCGTCCTCGCGAAAATGCTGGAAAAGGCGGGTCCAAACTTTGTACGTGGAGCACATTGAGCTGTCATTGAGTGGGCAAGCTTTCTATTGGTCAGGCAGCTTGGGCCTCGGTGGAAAGTAAACAAAGGGAAACAAATGAGAATGCGGACCTTCCCCCAACGACTGGAAAACCACCTGCAATGCAATTTTACGACCATCACGACTTTAGACTTGCCTTGCGCTTTGGAATCCTCCGGCGTTCCCCAAGTTTTGTATTCTTTTTCCAATCTCTGCATTGGTGCAAGTAATTCCTTGCAAAAATCGTAACACCAGTCTGCCAATTTGTTCCCATCCTCGTCGCCAGTCTCGAATCGCGATCATATCGCGCTCCGCCGAGATTGTTGCATCAATTTCCACTGATCACGTTCCACGTCTGTCGATATTCCTTCGCTCTCACGCCTTATGCAACTACCATGACCTCAAATCCGACCGTCGAAGCCTATGGCCGACTGTGGGCTAAGCATCTCGCCTCAAAAAGAGACATGACTACTGCAGCTGGCATGAAAGATGCCGAGTTGCTGTTTACGCGTCGACCTTCTTCGAGTGCAGTCTTTACTTTTGACGGCCCGATTCCTGTTGTCATGGAGCCGCAGGTTACTTTCTTCCATGGCACCGCGAATGCCAGAACGACAAAGTAGGTTTTCTGTCTGCTTGGCTGTCAAGTCATGCTTGTATCGCGTGGGGCCTGACTGACGTGAATGAACAGCCTAATCACAGCCAAGCTTGACCTCGAACCCCCACGGCTTCCTGCGCCACGCCCTTGGGACTACTGTCTCTTTGGCTCCGCTTTACCACGCTTTCGCGGCAGAGACATCTACAAACGAGCCGGCGTCCTGGCTCAAAGCCCCTCCAGCAACCCGGAATACAAAGCCGTCGAGCGCGAGCTTTCCAGGATCCAGAGCGGCCCGCGCAAGCGTGCGCGGTCTCTGAACTTCTTCCAACATCAAATCGACTCCGAAGACAGCCTCCTTTGGAACTTGCCAGCACTCGATGCTTTTATCAGAAAGACGGATCGGCTCCATATCTTGGAAGATGCTCGCAACACCGTCTTCCAATATTATGTTGAGCTACACCAGCAGGACCTGCCAGTTCCTAAGCTCATCGAGCATCATACTTGGCACGGCTCGATAGACATTGAGAAAATGACGATAATACCCCGGAAACGTCGCTACAACAGCGATCCCATCCTGCGCTATGAGGAAGCCCAGTTTGAGAATGTTAGGAGCACAAATGTTGGCCCTAACAAGAGGCCCAACTCCGAAGAATCCGGTCGCCACATTAGAGGCTGCCGCCGCGCTCCCAGACTTTCGACCGTCGACGAATGCACAGAACCTTCCGAGTCCCCACGTCGGGATATTGCCACTCCTCCCAAATCTCTCATCCACCGCCTGTCATCTGCAGGCCACCGCACTAGGATTTCGCCATGGAGATTCACTTTTATAAGTCCTTCTCAAGCCACCATTGACGGAGACGGAACACCTTCCAAAGCCCCCACCACCTATGACTATGGCTCGCCTGTGTCTACCAAGCGTCTATCGCCGATGCGAGCTGCAGCTATGCTACGCACGCCTGATTGCTTCTCCGCGTCTCCTATTGCCGCTGCCCGCCTTGAGCAACAGTCGTCTCCAGTTATATTCAAGAAGCCAATACATGCGATAGATCATGCGACACCCACGCACCTAGCCTCGCCCGACACTCATCGTATCTCAACCCCCACAAAGAAGCACCGGGGTAGACGTCGCTCATCGCTCACTGCAAATCGTCTCCTTGCTATATCGGAGATTACTCATAGTTCTCTGTTTTCTCCTTCCTGTTCCACCACGGGTGAAACTGCTCCTGTTGAAGTCTCGGAAAGAAACGTTCCTCTTGTTGATGCTACCACCGATCACGAGTCTACTACTCAGGACAGCTCATCTTCTCTTGGGACGGATGCGCTGGCGGCTTTTGCCGAATCAGAGGCTCCCGTCGAAACTCAGATGCAGGTCCCTGCCGATACCAGCCCCGCTGCTGAAGTCGTGGCTCTTATCGAGACACCTCAAGTCCACAAGGAATCTGAGCTCCCTGATCATAAGATTGTCAAGCATGTAGAATCGAAGCAGAATGATTCCGGAGCTGTCGAGCCTAATGCTGTCAAGGGTAACTTGATTGCGACTTCACCATCTACTCCCGAAGCCGAGTCCGCCGTTCCCGCCACTAACAACTTCGATATGGTCGATGTTGATCTCCGCAAGAATCTGGATATATTCGGTTGTTCTCGCGAGGCGTCTACTCATTCTCCTCCCTCAGATTCACCTGTCAGCCCATCCTTCAAGACTGGCAATGACGATACGCTGGGTCAATCCTCCAAACCTGATGACCTTGACGAAGTTGATGTCGAAAACTTGGATGAATACTATGACGACGACGACGACATGACGAATGCTATTAATCACGAACAAATCAACGACACCATCGCTCTCAACCTTCCGGACATGCCAGTTGATGTACACCCGAATGCAGAAGACGACATAACGATGAAGGAGCAAGTGCAGCCAGTCTCCAACACGGATCATCGTCAAAAAGAGGAGGATGAACATCGTGCAGACCTCCATAGCTTCATGGAACGCGTGAGGGCTGGAAAAGGTGACTCTGCTGTCAAGGCCAAGCGTCGATCAGGGTCGCTTGGAACATCTGCTTCAGGCTCCCCCGTCCGACGTTCAGAGCCAGAAAGCGGTGACGAGAGCGGCTCGAAACGACAGCCTTTGCGGGAGAAGAGCTCTAACATGTCTCCGAGCCCAACCAAGAAGCGCAAGCCTGTCGAGGATCAGATCAGCAGCGGCCTCCTTCAGGCGCCATCGTTGGAGGATCACTCGCCTCCAAAGCCCAAGCGTCGCCGAAAGAACGCCGAGACCGAATCCGACGGCATCCTGAACCCAGAGTTCCAGCCAGGAGACGCCCAGCCGCCGCGTCGCAGCACGCGCACCAGACGCAATCTCTTGCCGCCGGCCCCATCGGCCAATGGCTTCGCCATGAGCAAGCTGCCCATCATTTGCAGCATAGCCAGAGAAGATGGTGGATTTGGGGGCAGTCCAAGCAGCGCCAGCATTCGCAATGACGACCGCCAGCTTCAGGCCACAACGCGAGCCAACACCCGTCGTAACAAGGCCGGGGCTCTCCATGCCAGTGACGTGCTTAACCTGCAGGCGAAGCGAAAGCTCTCTGGTGACGATGACGACGAAGGCGAGGACAAGGCGGCGGCCACGAACAAGAGGGCCAAAACCACCAAATCGGGCAGTGCTAAGAGCGTCCGTTGGGGTACGCCTCTGGCTAGCTACCAGGAGCCACCTGCTGCTGTTGCGCTCATTAGCACTTCGGAGTCGGCCGACGAGCTCGCCGCGAATGATGATGATGATGATGATGATGAAGATGATGATGATGGAGCCATTCCGGCTTCTTTTCCTGGTCCTGCTGCTCATTTGACGACGGCCCCCGTCACCAGGCGACGCACTGCGTCTCGCCTGCCTCCGCCGACACCGATCAAAAAGCCCACCGGCACGGCCGCTGGCAAAGTTAAAAAGCCGAGCAGCTTGGTTGCACCCAGAAGAACGTCGGCTCAATTGGCCGCGGCTTCGGCGGCCAAGGAGGAGGCAGCATGCATTGCCGCTGCAATGACGGCAGATGCGAAAAGAGAGGAGAAGAAGAAGACCTCGACGAGGTCACGGATTGGTGCTCCCGCTGCGACGGCCACCGGCGCGACCACTAGGAGGAGAGCCGCACGGGTGGCGTGAGCAGGAAAGCCTGTAGGGCTTAATACCCTTTTTTTATTCGTTTTATTGTTGATATTTAGATGGAAATGGTTGTTACCATACTCTGTTTACTAATGTTGCAGTTGTCAAGATACCCATCGTGTTTTGTGTTGTTGAGATAGACCTTGCTTGTGTTGGTTTGGTTGGGACAATTTGATAAGTTTTGCTGCTTTTATGTGTTGTTTCGATGCAATCCTCCAGGGAGAAAGTCATGGCTTTTGTACCGCCCCCTGTCGATCGCGTCCAACGGCCTATGTATCTGTATATGTTGGACTACATACTAGCCTAGAGCGCTTCTCTCACGTCCTAGATATTTTATAGGGGACCTTGATGTCAGTTTTCTGCGTCCTGCCTCAGGTTGTTGAACGCAAGTCCACTTTACCATGGTTTATCCTATACCCTAGATAGATAACTGCTGGACAGTCTAGAAGATATAGCATTGTCTGGAGAGAATCTCAAACTTTGACAAAGCTTCACTTTGATTCAGGACTACCCTGACAGATACAATACTCATGTTTATTGTCGCTGCCTTTTCATTGATTGTCATTGCAGGTTCGGCATTACTTTCCTCGAGTTAATACACAACTTCAAACAAGACCACAGCATAAGGTTCTCGGCACCTAAATATAATATTTACACCCTACGTTGACTATTTGGAGAATCATAAATAGCTTCATAAGTTTGATGATTACTAACGTAGCCGATCAGCCTCTGGCTTCATCATGTGCTTGAGCGGCGCGATCATGACGACTGAAACCCTGGACACAAACAGCCCCTTTGGATCTCAACGCATCGGCGTACCGATGAACGTCACAGCGGGGGCGCGCAAAAAGTCGGGTCAACAATTCTCGATATGGCTGCAGCATGCAGAATCGTTCAGCCCGCGAGCTGATTATGCACCGATGTTGGCGACGGTCCGGGGGAGGGACGTACCTAAGGCGGGATGGATACCAGTTGACCGCCTGCCTGGTTTGGGAAACAGTGCCCAGCTTCAGAGATTTTCCCTCAACGACGGCGGCATGCGAATACCCAGCCTTGCCCTTGGGTCCTCTACGTTGTCCGAAGCGGGTTTGGCTCCCCTGGCGGCGGAGGCGGCGGCAACGGCCACCTCGTCCACTTTGCTCCTTTGCAGCGAGAAGGCAGGACAGACCCACTCGCCACAGCTGCACTTGAAGCCGAGCCACGAGTACCTCCCGACGGAGGCACCGCACTTGGCGCCGGGGCATGTAAGCCTGCCGTCGAGCTCGCCCGTCTCCAGCACGGGACGCATCCACGAGAGCGGTTCGACAAAGACGTGGGGGCAAGCGGGCAGTGTCTTGTGGCTTGTCGGGTGGGCGGGGGAGTGCGGGACTATGAAGCGCTGCGTGGTGAGCACGCGGCGGCACTTTTTGCACCTCATCTCGACTTTGCTTTGAGCAGCGTCTAGGCCGGCCGTGGCAGCATCCTCCTTGGCCGACTCCTCGTCCTCGAAACGAACCCAGTCTGGGGCGCGCCCGATCCTGATGCTCTCTTCGACCTCGCGCTTGTACAGCCAACGCTGGTAGACGGGATGCCTCTCGACGGCATCGTCGGCGTCGGCGGGCGTGTCCATCTCCCACCATAGTGCCAGCTGCTTCATGAAGCCGTCGTTGGGCTCGGCGATCTCGCGCGTCTGGCGAACCCAGTCGACCGCAGCCTGGGTGGCGACGCGGGCTGCGGTCTCGCGGTCCGGGTTGCTTCGTTCTGCGGCGCCGAAGCGAGAGGGGTGCTTGTGCATCAGGTAGGCGCACACGGCGGTGACGGAGCGTGACTTTCCCATGGCACAGTGCACGTAGACGGCGTTGCCTCGTCGATCGCCCTCGCTACCGTGGGGCGGATGCAGTGCTCCGTCGATGAAGCGGACGAGCTTTGGGAAGTGGCGCAGCAGATCGGCATCCTCGACGTCGTCAATGTCGATGCTCATGTGCTGGAACTTGCCCCGCAGCTCCTGGTACTTTTCGAGCGAGTAGTCGATCACGGACAGGATGTGCGTGATGTTCTTCTCCTCGAGGCTCTGAACGCGGCGGAGGGCAAAGACGCTGATTTTTGTGTGGAATTTATATCAGAATGATGCGTCGTCGGTGGAGTCATGGTTATAGGGAAGAACAAAATATTTGAGGAGTGGAATGGTAATAGTAGTAGTAGTCTTGTGTTATAAGTACAGTAAAGTACACATCTGACAGGTCAAGGGCCAAAAACAAATTAAATCGAAATCAAATCAAATCAAGCTGGGGCCAAGCCAAAATACCAAAAATACCAAAAGGATAATCAACAAGCATAATTGGAAGATAGGGCTCACCCGCCAACGTAGAGTTCCTCATTGCCATTAATACGTGACAGAGCCATTTGATCGTTTGGCTAAGGAAACGGGGTACCTTGGATGTACCGATGGTCGTTCTCAGGTTTATGACAAGGTAGCCAAGATAAGTAATGTATGTGTGTGTGTAGGTTATTCACATCGATAATCAAATCACGTTGGGGCTGCGCACGCGTCAAACTGCCCCGCGTCGTTGAACCTTTTTTTTTTTCTTTTTTTTTTTTTCCCCTTTCCTCTTTTCGGAATTTGCCAGCCGGAAGGAAAGCCTTGATTAACTAATGTGGGGTTCTATGGCTTGCTTGCTTCCCAGCGTTCCCCCGAGTCAAATGGGATCCACCGCGAGGCTTTGCTACGCATCGTACTGTGCAAATCACTGTCCTCGCTTCTGCCCTCACTGAACCTTTGCCGTTGCCAAGAAAGTCTCCATCTGGCGACAGCTCCCAAGAAATCTTTTGCATTGCAGGGCTGGTTGCCTGCAAATTAGGGCTGAGCAAGGCAAGCAAGCACATTACATTACCAGAATAGGCACCCAGGGTACCGACCGTTATTTGTCTGCCTAGAATTAATTGATAAGAAAGCTATTGTAGTATGTATGTACGCACATACAATACAGTACATAGTAGATGTGGATTGAACTGCATCCAGTCATTGTATACCTCCTGTACTACTGTACATTACTAGCTTCACACCCACTCAACTCCACAGTCCACACAAACACCCCACGACGTAGAGAGGGACTGGGATAAAGTAAAACCTTAAAACTTGTGCATGAGACGTTATCGTAAACCGGCCAGGTAAAAGAAAGGCTCACAGCCAGAGCAACATGCCAAACCAAACTGACAAGTTGAAAAAGTAATAGTCCATAGCAGTACTCTCCCAGGATTTGAATCCTCGTTGGTGGGGGAGGTGGAATGAGGCCAAGGTTCATCAACGGCGAGCGCATACCGAGTGGGAAAGTCGCCGAATACTACAAAAAGAAGACCCTCCCTGCAGTAGTAATCGATATCTTGGGGAAGGATCCTCGACCCCATGCAGGCCATGCCGATACGATAATAACAATTATCCGGAGGGGAACATTTAAAAAAAAAAAAAAAAAAAAAAAAAGACAACTTCTGCCCAGGATAGTGTGTCTGCCTACCTGTACCATGCAACAAACCCACCCACTTCAACCCCCCTCACAAGCGAGATTTGGCTCGGTCACCCAAGTTGGGCAATTGCTTTGATCATCTTGGACTAGAGATCTTACACCATGGGAGGGGGTGTGAAGAGAGAGTGCCATAAAGAAGAGCAGCAACAAACAATCAGACTCCATCACATAGGCAACGTAGTTACCTACACAAATTCACAGCATGGCGTGAGATGAAGACGACATATATTCCTTTTTATTTTTATTTTTATTTTTAACTTTTTTTTTTCTCTCTTTCTTTTATCCCACGAGCCCAGTTATGCAGCAATCCACGAGAGAATCTTGGTATAGCCCATATTCCTGGGTACAACCTGCATGTTGGCAACAGAAACTGACATCGACACGTGCGTGTTCCTCTCTTTTTCCAGACCAAGTCATGGTTGAGCGTCATTATTTACACCGCCGCCTTGAAATCCCCAGTATTCAACTTTGGTTGACATTTCTATTCGTCGATCATTCGTAATATTCGTAAGCACCATTGACTTTGAGCATAAAAGTTGTTTGTTGCATCATGGCTTCCCTCCGTATATCATGGGGAGCCCAAAAGTCCATGGTATATTACGGCGTTTTCCGTGCAGGTACCACGTCTTTGACTCAGTAGGCTTGGTGTGACCCACTACCGATATTACAACATCCCACCTTGCCGCGAAGGCGTAGTATGTGGAGTGTCTGTCTCATTACCCTCGTCTCCTTCTCCGTTCCAACCGGCCATCAGTCAGCGCCGATCCATGGGCACATCCGGCTCCTCGTCTAGCATACATGCGTTCTCCAACATGTTGGTCCATTTCCCACTTGTCCCAGAGTGGCTGTGCTTCAGATGCTGCCGGAAGTGGTCGGCCCGGTAGAACTTCTTACTGCTGTTGCACTCCCTGAACTTGTGCGCGTCCGTCAGATGCTTCATGCGTTCCTCCCAGTCCGCCTCCGTTGCGCCGTCAGCTGAGCTGCGTGAGAACTCTTTCCCGCAGTAGCCGCAAACGTCCGCTTGGCCTGGCGACGCTGTCGATTCGTGGAATGCCCGGTCCCATCCAGACAGGGCGCTACACGACCAACTGTGTTTCCTAAGATGCAGACTGTTTTGATGTCTTTCCATCTCGTTCTTGTTTTTGAAACGGTTACCGCAGTATAAACACGTGTACTGCTTTTCTGCTTCGTGGTCCCTGTATTCAAAACCCATGTTAGTTAGTTGGAATGTGATCCATAGATAATCGTCAACCCCTCGGCTGAGGAACACACAAAAAAAAAAAAAAAAAAAAAAAAAAAAAAGGGTTTCNNTTCTCACCTCAGGTCCTTTTCTGTGTCAAACTTTTTTGGCTTCTTCGGACAGCATTGACACATCAAAAAGCCTTGCATCTTGGTCGCCACGCCGCCAGCAGCCTTTGGCATCATTCCTTCACCCATGAGCTGCTTGCCTCTCGGTGACAGCCTGTTCTCGACACTCAATGTTCTATGATGGGGCTGCGGCGCCGAAGATGAGCCATGGTTGCTCCTCGATATTGACGATCTCGGAGACGCTGCAATCGAGAATGGCGAGCCGCAACTGGAGGGGTCAGTCGGTGACATACCCCCAGGGCTTAGCCCGCCAGGCGAGAGCCGGTCGATGCCCGAGGGACCGATGGATAAACTGAGAAAAGAGCCGCTGCGGCTCCCATTTGACGACGTAGACGATCCCTGGGGTATAACACTAAGACGTGGGGTGGGACTACCTCGTGATGCACCGGCTTCTCTTCTCCTCAACAGATCGTTGGAAGAGTGCAGCGCAAAGCCGGTGCCGTATGCAGGTTCTTCGCCGGGTGGCGACGATGCCCTCCGCTTCTTTGTGGCATGCTGCGAGTCCTCCATGGCATAGTCGACATCGTCCACCGTCATCTCATAGCTGCTACCCTGAGTGGAGGCAGTACCTGCATCATCAGAAGCTGACACGCAGCTATCAGTCCTGCGCGGCATGGGTATTGGCGATCTCTCAAAATCCGATCCGCCACCGCTGTCGTAATTTGGGGATTTGTTGCCCTGAATCGCCGGGAAAGGATTGCTGCGTGGGGACACGGCCGAGTATATGGGTGTGTCTGTAAAACGATTCGGGGATTCGAGCATTAGTGGCTGTTTTGATCGTGTTGGGAGAGACAGAGGCTTGAGCAAATGTAGTCGATCGTTAGCGGGAGGTGCGGTGGGATGTCGTATCGGCTCGTCACCCGTTGGGGAGTTTAGAGAGGAAGATTGGGTTGGCGAACGGTTATTAAGGGTGCGATTCGAGCTGAGCTTATTTAATAATGCATTATCGTAGGCATCGACCGATGGCCTGAACTGGTACTTTTCGTGGTGGACGCCGAAGCGCGTGGGGAGTGAACCCTGGGACCTGCATTCGCGAATAGGAAAATTAGTGACAACACGCCGGAGTTAACAGGAATACCTTCGCTGGTCAGACGGAGGGATGTCTAGCCGTGCAAATAGCTTTGATGCGACATACCTTGAGGAAGCCATCGACGACAGACTGCCGTAACCCTCATCCCTATCCGGCTTAGAAGGCCATCTCGCATCCCGTTTCAGGTTTTCGTTCAAGCTTCCAAAATAGCCTGAGCCTGCAGAGCCTGCGGGCTCGTGATGAGAGCGATGCTCGAGATATTGCGGATGGTCGCCGGTAGGGCCGTCTATGGGCACAAACCTCGGAGGCGGCAGCGCCGGTGGAGGGTCGTCGTAGGCACCTCCGCCACGAGCGTTTGGTATTACCATAGGGTTCGAGGTCGAGAGTGGCGGCGAAGGTAAGGAGAACCCGGCCTGTCGATTGCTGTTCCCTGAGGTGCTGCCGAAGGCGATTGGCCTGGACGGAGGGCTGACGCCAATGAATATAGAAGGCATCGAGGGCAGACCACCAGGGGCGGCATTGCGATGTCTTGACGGAATCTCCATGGTACGTAGTTATGGTTTTTGTGATTTCGAGGCGGGAGGAGACGCGAGCCTTAGGGCGGATAGCGGCCGGCGGGATCGTGTGGTTGAGGGGCGGGAATAGGGGAGTAGGCGCCGCCACAGCGTGGTTTCAAGGGTCTGTGCTGCGTCGGTGGTTCAAAAATCGGAGATCGCAATATTTGTCGCAGACACCAGGCCGGGCTGTGCAAAGCTGAAAAAAAAAAAAAAAAAAAAAAAAAAGTCGCCCGATGGGTCGACTCGCCACCACGGCGCTACGAGGCTTGGCTCACAGCGGCTGGATTCACGGCTGGAAGTCTGTGGTAGCAGTGCAGACAAGATAGATGGCGGCTATTGTTTGAAATGTGTTGTTGCGGGCCCTCGGTTCGATTCGAGCTTGTCGTCATTGAATTCGTTCCCACACCTCAATCAGGCCTATGGCTTAGCACCTAGAATTAGGCTTTCGAATTCGACAATGGGAACCCGCCGGAACGGATCGTGGTTGTTAACAAGTCCAATCGAGACTGCCGGAACCGAATCGAATCTGACACTGAATCCCAAATTGCTAGAAGGTTGTCGTTGTGGGACGGCCGTGCCCTCACGGGTACCTTAGGTAAGGTAAGCAGCAGAATGGGGAGCGCGCTGTTCCACTGGCGACAAAAAGCGTACCAGCCCTGTCTGTCAGGTAAGGCGGGCTGCGTTGAGAGTTATTGACAGCCTGGAGTGATCAATCTGGAGGAGCCGAGAGCGCTCTCAGTTGTATGATGTTACAAGCTCTCGGATGGTGAACTGGCTGTCTTGGTGAGAGAAGGCAATGCGACCAATAAGAGGATGAACAAGGAAGCGATCCGCCCAAAGTAGAGCTAGACCTCAAGGCAACAACAACCAATGGAGAAAGACCAGCCTAAACCACTACTCGTTCGTATATGGGCACGTAATGCCTTGTGTGTACAGGTGACGATGGAAGAGAGAAGGTGTGGGGAGGGAGGAGAGAGAGAAAGAGATGTGTGAAATCGGTGTATCCCAATGCAAGACCGTTGAATGCAAGGTAGACTCGACAATGAGAAGAAATGCAAGAGAATGCTTCAGATGCAAATGCAAATGTAAGGCAATAAGTAAACAACGTTCGAGACAAATGATGGAGGGAAGGATGAGCGGGGGCAGTCTCTTGTTTTTGTTGCGACAAGGTGCACTTTCAGAAGATTAAATCCAGTCGAATAAAGTCCCTTGAGTCTCCAAAAGTATACCGTGTCACGTGTGTTCGGATGGGCGGGCTGCTGGTTGTTGGTGGCTTGGTCTTGTTTTGTTTTTTCCTTTTTTTTTTCGTCGTTTTTTTTTTTTTTCAGCCCTACTGGGCCAGGTAGATGGTGGTGGTGGTGGTGCTGGTGCTGGTGTGGTGATCACGCCAGACGAATAACCTGTTTGTCTTGTGCTAATTTGCCCTGTTGTCTTTGCTGTGCCGTCTCTCGGGGTTCCAAATTGCCGCTTGGTGTCTCGAAAGATGGACCTAGATTTTGTGTCGTCACCTTGGCCTGGTGGGTATAATGACACAAATGCCCCAAAACCAGACTTGTTAGGAGGTAGGAAAGCAAAGTTTAGGATTTGACAAGCAGGGTGGGCAAGGTAGGTAGGATACGTAGGTACTGTAGGTAAGTACCCCCAGGTGGGTGTGAAGGGCAGCGGAAAGAAAAGGAGAGAATCGAAAGAACAAAAACCAGACGACAGCAAAGCAAGTCCGGGGTTAACGAGTAGCAGGCGGGAAAAGAGAGGAAATGTACCCGTGGTATATGGGAGCTACACAACGAGCGGACGAATCGGGGGTGCTCAGGTACCTGACCACGGTCGCTGCAATATCGACATGATATGACAAGGGCTCCTCTCCCTGACCCGACTCGGTGCTTTCGCCTATTAACATGGATCAACGTGGAGGGGAGCGAGTCTTGGTCAGTCAGGGGTGGCACCCCCATCCGTTCCCGCTGTCCCAATAATAATATTCATTCCGCCAGTTTGTGGTGGTGGATCCCCTGCTCCCGTTCGCCCTACGACTTGGACCGTGCTAATAATACTGTTGAGACAGGGCAGGACAGGGCAGGACAGGGCCACCTTTGCATGGCAAGGGTTGGTGCGTAGCATGGCATGGCTACAGCGAATTACCACAGTAGAGAGAGAGACTACCACCGTAGAAGGAACACAGAGAGAGCGAGAGAGAGAGAAAAAAAAAAGAAAAAAAAAAGAAAAAAAAAAGAAAAAAAAAAAGAAAGAAAAAAAATAAATACATAAATAAGAGGGAACATAAGGACCCCTTTGGCGGGGGTGCTGCCCGTTTCGGTTTGGTGCCGGGACGTGACTTCCTTCTCGAAGATCAGCCCTTGGTAATTATCTGGTGGGGTGGGGAGACCAGAGAACCTTTGGCTATGTGGTAAAAACCGTTAGTCCGCTGCTACTTCCAGGCTGACCCTGGCAAGCCATCTGCAGGGGCGTGGGTTAAGTGCAATCGATGGATTGATTGGAAGAATCCGATGGGTTTGGTTTAGTTCATTGCCGTCGCCCTGTCTCCCTCTCGCTCTATCCTGCCCAGCTTGTCCCAGCAAGCCAGCCCTGTCGGCTTGGCTTGGAGTTGTCAAGACACCGGACCAGGCCGGTTGACCATCGCAAAAGACCTTGTACAGCCCAGTCTTGGAAAAAGAAGGTACAGTACCGCTCCACTGTACTACAGCCTGATCTGCTCGCCTGAGGTCCTGCAGGGTCAATTCGATCAGTGTTCATGTTTTGCTCTGCCGCATGCGACTGCGTGGTAATTGGCATTAATATCATTTACTATTGTTGCTATTATCATTGCTGTTACGGTACTGGGTTTCTTTTTTTTCTCTTTCTCTCTACCCACCTTTTCCTATCATGTGGGTTGGAGACTTGCTTGCTTCGCTTCCGATGGCCTGTCTCCAGCGGGCCATGTGTCGGCCTCCAAAGAAAAGGCACCAACACCTCCATGTCAGCAAGCCCAAAAAAGCACGCCGCACCCACACATGCATAGACCTCCACTCATCCAGCATTTGCATTGCACTCTCGGGGCAGATCTGACATCTGCTGACTGGCTTTTGCTGCAAGCTGAGAGAAGCCTGGCGGATATTTCTCCTCCTCCCCCCACCGTCATGCTGATCGACAAATCAACGAATGCCTGGCAGTAAAAAAGCTGATCTCGATTTGTTGAGAAACTGCGCGGCGGAAGCGTACCAAAGTAGTCAAAACATTCGGAGTACAGCACAGTGGGTTATTTAATTCTTTTCTTTTCCTTATTTTCTTTTGTTTGGCCAGCCATAAGAAAAAAAAAAGAGAAAAAAAAAACTAGCAGGCTTGTTCACGGAACACATCCTACGGTCAAGCTGGTTTCTCTATACGACAGCCATAGGGTCCGAGACCCACAGGCATGCTGCCTGCGTAGAGAGTACCTGGCGCTGGGTACCTATCTATACCTATCTAACATGACCACTAGCTCGACTTGCGCAGCTGATGACATACGAGGTTGGACGAGCGGCTGACTGCCTATCTAGGTAGGTAGTCTGGGCCAGACTAGACCGGAACTAGCTTTTGGGACGTGGGCGCAATGGTACTTTTACCTAGGTACCTACTTACGTACAAATTGATATTTGCTGACGATGCACCCTGGCTGCCGCACTATGGGCTCGGCTTGATGAACTCCGCGCGTTTACCACGAGTTCTAACGAGGCACAAGAAGCGATGCATACGCGCCACCACTGGCCACTTTTTTGTCCCCTCCGCCGGGTCATCCAGTCATACAGCCCATGGGCGTATGACTGATATCCTTTTGTACACAAGAGCCTTGCATTTAGCCTGAGACGGCGTGCAGGCGTTGGGTAACACACTCAAAGATGCATTATGCCCAGATGCCCAGGCAAGAAAAACAAAACAAAAATAATAAAAAGACAAACGCAGGTAGGTAAAGCTAACTTTGCAAGAAGGTAAATGCATAGATCTCGCAGCCCTAAATGAGCAAATTGACAGCCTTGCATTTGCAACTCGCTCCTTCTGGCCAGTGAAGCAGAGGCCTGACAGGCTTGGGCTTTAATGATGCTGTTCGTAAGCCCTAGCCGGGAGCAAGTACTCTCAGCCCTACCGATCCCTGGGAGTTTTGATGGTTCATCTTTAAAAGTGGGGTACGTCAGTCATCTCGTCACATTCCCAAGCTAATGTGCATAGCTCGATCTCTCTTGTTCTCTCTATGACCAATTTGGGGGGAATATGATGAACGGAAAGGGTATAAGAAGAAAGGGTAAAGAACAGGTTTAGTGTTACTCACATACCTGCTACGTGGCTAGGCATTTAAAACCTTGGTACAGTAGGTACCATCTTATCCTACATAGTGGGGTTTTTTTATTGTACTCCGCTGACAGAAAGTCCAACGCCCCGTTGAATGCACCACACCGCAACCAGATTGAAATGGAAAACATCAGCACTGTTCAGTGGAACATTCGTCATTCCAAAGGAGCCCAATTGGCCGCTGGCAACCGCGGCGTCCTCAGCAGAAATCACATCGCCGGTTTTTTTTTTCCGTTTTAGAGGTATAGTCCCAGTCGAGCAATCCAAGCCAAGCAACAATGGTGATCACAGGTAACAAAATAAAATTGGTGGTCTCGATGCTTTGCTCTCATTCCGTGCCTAGCTTTTGCTGCAGCCCACAACGAACCCCTAGATGAGCAACCCAACCCCTGGTGCTGGGGCTACGGATACTGAATTAACGGTGGCGGTCGGAATCCGCCGTTCGACCAGGCTGCCGGGACCCGATGGTACACAGAGAGGGCAGAGGATACATCATATCATGCCAAGACGCAGTCGCGTAAGCTGGCTACGCTTTATGAGTAATCACCATGATCGACATAATCACAGACCAGAGGCCGCCATTGATCTTTTTGGGGCTGCACAGAAGACGGACCAGGTGATAGTGCCCGCTTGGGCTGCAGCCAATAATTAACCCCCCTCCGCCCCAAATGTAGGGAGTTAAACCAGTTCAAAAGGTTATGTAATGCCGGCAGTTTGCGTCAGAGTTTGGCGGTACCAGAGACACACGCTTGCGCGCACTCACATACACACATGTGGTATTATTGCCCGCCCTTGGCCATGGCGGACTTTATCCGATATGCGCACGCATAGCACCTGGACTTCTCTGTTTCCTCATTCAGCCCTGAAATCTTACAGGTGGAAGAAGATAATGCGAAATGCGAGAACCGCTTTAGGAGTGCTTATTCCTAACACCAAGCTATTTTGTCACTGTCTTTACTTTATCCTATTTTCTAGATTGTTTTTTTTTTTTCTTGCCTCATTGATCGGGCCTGTCCGTTTGCTTGTCGGGTCATGTTCTGGTCTTAATTCCCGTGGTAATAAATGGAGCTAGGGGACCCCTTACCACATGGCCAGTATTATATAGCACAATACAGCACTGTGGTGTACAACAGTACATCAGGGGGCCAAAGGTCCATTTTCGCTACGACCAACCAGAAACTTATGAATTGTACTGTACACTTCAAGGTACACAAGGTTTGCAAACCGGGGTTGCACAGCCATCGTCTTGCGCCCCAGTAAGAGTGAAGCGCACGAGTCGCTCGCCCTCCCATGCCTCGAGGTACAAACCAGGCAGGACCTGCCGGCCCGCCCACTAGGTACCATCCCGTACCACACGCACGACCTACAGTAATTTCCCGGCATAGCTTGACTTGCCGCTTGCGCTCCTCGTCTGCATGGGGTTGGATTCGAGTCGCTTCATGACCTGACTGACTTTAGCGACGAGCAAAGGCTGCGGACCCAGCCAACCAACAACCAACCAACCCCTTTGCATGCACTCCTGGGTTTAGGATAGGATGATAGAATAAACGCGAGACGTCGGCACTTGACCAGGGCCAAGACTCAGGGATATGGGGTTTGCCGTACCGTGCTATCCATGTTTTGATCAACACTGTGAAATTTTGAGAGCTTTTTTATTTTATTTTTTATTTTCTTGTTCACTCTGAATTTCGCCTCTTCTCATCTTCATTACTCTTCAGCTCACTCCCAATTAGGCAGCCACAGTCGTGTTTGCTGACCAATGTTTGCCGGGAATAACCGTAGAGACAAATAATCACTTGCTGGGAATAACCGTCATTAATCAAAAGCTAAACTCACAGTCCAGTCCATCTCTTTTGCCAAGCAAACGGTGTTTACGGTCGCATTATTTTGCCTGGGCCATGGTTCAGCCCAACAACGCTGGCTATAATACTGCACGCATGCGTTGCTTGGTGAAGGAATGAAAGAATCCAGGACAAATCTCGGCCGGCCCCTGCCTAATCTCGGTCCTTTAATGGTTGAATTCGGCCGAAGCTATCCACCCGAGAAAAAGAAAAAGAAATAAAATAAAATAAAAAATTGACACCCACCACCTCCCGTTAAACTTTGAGGGCGCGTGCGTAGGGGGAGGAGGAAAAGAGTTAACTTTCGATCAATGCAACCAGGGTCGACGACTGAATCGAGGCTTGACTGGCAGCAACCCCTGCCATTTGATCAGATGCCAGAAACAAGGTCTTTTGTGCAGCAGTGAACTGCGGCGACCCAGCCAAAATGAGAAGTGAATGGGCTTGGGGTAGAGATAAGTAACATGGGTAAGGTACATACAGTAGATACCTAACCTAACCTAACCTAACCTAAACTAACCTTGGTAACCTATTCATTATTAACCGCAGGTAGGGTAAAGCACAGTGCTGTAGGCGAAATAGCTCGTTGACGTTGGCAAAATGGCAGGACAAGTCAGGTGGGCAGTTGGTTTCTTCCATTTTGTTCTCTCGTCCATCCTGCGAAGCTTAAGTTAAGTTGAACAACTAGCCGGGACGAGCCCTGCAGGAGAAGAAAGTCCGCTATGCCGTCCAGTTTTGAGTTGAATTCTTAGTCCTTTCTACCCCTCTCCTTGTTCGTCTTGTCTACATACACATGTTGTTTAAACTTTTTGTAGCTGCCTTTTTTTCCTTTCATTTATGTCTCCTTTCTCTTTTTTTTTTTTTTTTTTTTTTTTTTTTTTTTTTTTTTTTTTTTTTTTTTTTTTTTTTTTTTTTTTNAAAAAAAAAAAAAAAAAAAAAAAAAAAAAGAAAAGCCCCGCTTGTCAATTAATCGATTGATCGAGAAATTATGTCGTACCTTTGATTACCATTTCTACCCCTTCAATATGAGGCTGTTTTCTGCCGGGATGTTAACCGAGCATCTCCCCTGGCATGTTATTAGATACTGTGCAGTACCGTCAGGCCCCACGACAAGTCGTGTCACGTTTCGCTCCACGCCAAGCACATCCCTCTGGTCCCAAAAGTGGCCTTCTTGTTCGAAGCGCCTTGCGAGGAACCAGCCTTGGCCCGCTAGGGCTGCGTTACTTGTGAGTCTGTGCTTTTCAATCGTTACGAGCAGATATTGGGGAGGGGAATGGACCCTTGTTGGGGGCCGGAAATTACGGTTGGCAACCATGGACAAACTCTATAACCCGCTTTGCATCTGGGAAGCTTGGAAGCCGCAGTTTTGGACCTGTAACTCTTCCAAGGAATATGCATATCCTACCACGTACTTGATGGTAAAGGCACCCTTCTGACCAGAACTCAATGCAATACAAAGTCAATCCCCATATAATTGTGTACCAGTCAACTACTATCCATATCCAAAGTTACCGCTTACCTACTTTTACCCCACAAGACTCGGTACCAATTGGGGCAAGACCATAGCACGGAGTGCGCACGTTTTTTTTTGTCACCAAGTAAATTTATTCATTTGTTATTAACTACTGTACAGTACTACACTGGGGTCTGTTTCCACCTTGGCTAGTCCCCGATCAACAAAAGAAGTGTCTGTCCCTAGGAGAGATTCCTCCGGGCGCGCTTGTAGATCTTCAACACCGTCCGCTGTGCCAAGAACCGGCTCTTCCCCTCCCAGCCTCCTTCTCCTTTGCTATGCTGCATTTTATTGCATCGTACTGTACTTGTACTGACCGTATTTTCGTATCTGCTCCAGTTGCGCCAAAGCTGCCACGTAGGTGGTGTGGCGGTGGCGTTTGTTCTGTTATTCTGTGGCGGCCTTTAGAATAACTCTACCAGGGGACGGATGAGGCCTCATGGTCAAAGTACCATATGCGCATGTTTGTTTGTCATGGCCGAGGTTGGAGAGTCTTTTTACCTCGTTCGTTTTGTGGAGTCAGAAATCCCCCTTCTTCAAACTGCCAATGCCAACCGACTTTTGTCGTTTACCTTTTTTTTTCGGTTGGACTGACCCATCCCCCAGGGTCCTGACACGACGCGGGATCACCATATGGGGATCGGGAAACCAGGGGCTGGGCATGTCAACAAATCGCCAAGTATACGCGGTGAGCACTGCAGCCTACCTCCGGAGCAGCCACCGGCACTTGACGTGGTGACCGGGTTCCTTTGCAGCGACTTGCTTTTCTCACTGGCCATTCTTCCTCTACTGCTGGATAGACTTTATAAAAGTGGTTTAGGCCGGTAAGTGGTGTTGGATGCTGATTCAAGTTTACCAGCGAGGCTTGCAAGGCTTGCAGGGGCTACTACTCCCCAGTCCTCTTTGATTCGAGCAATCAGCCAAGGACGGAGATGAGAACTCAGCGGCAACGTCGTCGCTTCGGGATCTTGGTGGTACGTCGTGCCAACCCACGAAGCAATAGCGCAGTGCCCCTTGGCCTTGCCCTGCCTATGTCTGCCTCTCAAAAAAAAAAAAAAAAAAAAAAAAAAAAAAAAAAAAAAAAAAAAGTGGCTTTCCAAAGACGCAACCTTTCCGCGCTCATCTCGCACAAAAGTGACAAAGTGGATGGCGGTGAATTGGAGCGGCAGCTGAATGGCACTACGGCTTAGCTTGACGAATTTGCCTTGGGCTCGGCGTTCTATTACTCTTTTCAAAATCTTGGCAAGATTCCTCCTCTGGCTGGGCTAGACCAGGCTAATCGATACTTTGATACGTGATAACCCCTTTCTTTTTTTTTTTTTTTTTTCCTCTTTCCCTCGCCAGAGAACCTTGCGAGGCAAGCCGATCTAGTAGCGTCACGGCAAGGCCAAGCGAGGCGGGCGGCTGAAGGTCGAGACTTTCAGGTACACAGTGTTTGGGGGAACTCAGCTAGAAAAGCCAATTTGAGACTCGTGACAGTACAATACCAAGGCGTAAAGAAGGCAGAGTGAGCGAGTGAGTGAGAGAGAAAGCAAGCTATCGAAGTTTCAGGTTGATGTGTAAAGTGTGCACCACCAAACCCACGGCCTAGACTGGCGGGCTAGCGACAGTACTGTACTGTACTTTCCAAGTCAAGTAGCTAAAACTGACTGGCGGGCCCGGTCCCAGTACTACCCAAGCCAAAAGTTCCTGACCACCATCGACGATAGATTACTACATATTGAGCAAGGGCTGATCTTAGCCCAACGTCACGTCACAGGTTGCGGTGTCGCATTGTGGACGAGTCCGGACGAGCGGAGATTTGCTACTGTTTGTCGCTAGTGTGTCGCCGTATGAACTGTAGATATCTCTCGTCTGCTGCAGTACTGTATGTGGAGCCACAAAACCCCCCGGTTGCGAGGGTGAGAAAAAAAGGGGGGGGGAGAGGGAGAGATGGAACTGCGCAGTGTGTGGCCCGGGCGCCTTACAGGGCTGAGAAGACATGGCATGGCAGGGCGCCGGCTGGGCTTGACCAGGTTCCTTGGATCCTGTGGCTGGATTTTTCTCGTTGGAGTAATCCGTAAACGAGATTCCAAAAGCAAGCCCAAAGGTAGAAGGACAGCAAAACAAAAACCAAAAACAAAAAGGAAGAAGCAGAGTCACAAGAAACGTTAAACTGACAATTTTCATGGTGGCGCCGGGGCCTGTGTTTGACTTATCCGAGTCTTGCTCATCACCGCGCAGGGGACCACCTTTCTGTCAAGGACAGTATGTGACTAATATTTTACCTCATCGGGCAACGGCACCTGCTCGGCGTTATTATTACCAAGGCGTCCGGAACCACCAGGATGCCAAGCCAGGGACCGTCCTAGATGGTAAACACAATAACGGACTTTGGGATGTCTTTTAATATATTTGATGTTTTTTTTCTCTCTCTCTCTCTCTCTCTCTCTCTCTCTCTCTCTCTTTGGCAGCTCAGACCCAAAATCAGGCAGTAGTAGTTACTATCTACCTCGATTGTTTGTCTCTTCTTTTGCGCCTCTTTTTTTTTTCTTTCTTTCTTTCTTTCTAAAAAAAAAAAAAAAAGAATAAAAAAATGGCCATGTGTTATCTCTCAGGCTTTCAGAAAACAGCAAAACAGCAGGGGTTTAGCCCAAGTGACCAAGTGACCAATTGCTGCTTGCTCACCTTGGACTGGGCTGGTGAGATGGCCGGTGGACGCAAGAATGTTAATTATTAGATAATACCCCACCCAGGTCAAGGCTAGCTTACCTAGACCGGAACCGGTATTCTGCCCGAAGTTTGTTAGCTTGGGAGGGCAGCGGTTGCTAGCCAAGACCAAAAGCCCAGCTCCGGCAGCCTCGGTCAGCCATTTCCACCTTAGCAAATCTCCGCTGCCAGAAAACGGGCCAAGCGGGCGCAGCGCTGCAGGTTTATATTTCTTTTTATTTATTTTATTTTATTTTATCTATTTATTTTTGTACCCAGATTGCCTGCCGCAACAAACAATAGGGCGCGGTACGGATTCCGTCATCACTCCGTATCTCCATGGGTTCGGAATTCCGCCTTCACCCACCACATGCATCACCGTTTTGGACCACAATTTTATTCTTATTTTATTCTATTTTATTTTGGTATTTTTACCTTTGAATGCCTGTAATAACATGCTGTCTTGATTGTCACGTTGCCTTCGCCTGTGTATGTCTTTACCCGGTCGCCTGACTGGGCAAGTTCTAGAAGATCTTGTTTTTATTGATTTATTGATTTATTTTACTTTTTTTTTTTTCTGTCATCCCCTAACAGCGGCGGAAAGATCAAATCTGAGATGCATCAAGTCCCATTGGCTCTAACGGATGGGTGAGTTGAGCAAAGCAAGTTTACTCGTTCACCCAAAGGCTTCGGAATGTTTTTCCTCCTCCCTCTTACCCTCTCGGAGTATTTTGTTCGTCTTGATTTCTTCTTCACCCGAGGCTAGTGGGAAACCCCTGAATATCAAAAGCAAGGATCTGTTTTGGACTGCAGCCCTTTCTGGACCCTAGTGCGTCATACTACAGATCACATTCGGACAGAGCCAAAGTCAACCAAGTATTG